>NC_086318.1:103941310-104241310 GCF_036172605.1 Pelobates fuscus | reverse complement strand
CCAGGGATCTCTGATCTCTCTGATCTGCTCCCTCGCGCGCCTTTTGCTGTGATGCCGCGGGAGCCGGAATATGACGTCCTATTCCGGCTAACGCGGCATCAGTAAACAGCCTGCGAGGGAGCAGATCAGAGAGATCAGAGCTCCCTCGCCGCCTCGGAATCAAGTTCAGCCGCACGCCTCCCAGCAGCCCCACTGGACCACTAATAAGAGACCCACGCCAGCTCTCCAGGTAGGGAGGCTGGGTGAGAAATTTAAATTAAATGTATATTATTAATTACTGTGAGTGTGTGTGTGCATGTGAGTTTGTGTGTCTGTGTATGTGTGTCTGTGGGAGTTTGTGTGTCTGTCAGTGTGTGTGTGTGTGTGCATGTGAGTGTGTCTGTCTGTGTTTGTGTGTTTGTGTGTGTGTGTGTGTGTGTGTGTCTGTCTGTCAGTGTGTGAGTTTGTGTGTATGTGTGTGTGTGTCTGTCAGTGTGTGAGTTTGTGTGTGTCTGTCAGTGTGTGAGTGTGTGTGTCTGTCAGTGTGTGTGTGTGTTTGTGTGTGTGTGTGAGTATGTGTGTCTGTGAGTTTGTGTGTGTGTGTATGTGTGTGTTTGTCAATGAGTCTGTCAGTATTTGTGTGTCTGTCAGTGTGCGTGTGAGTGTCTGTGAATGAATGAGTGTGTCAGATAAGTGAGTCTGGCTGTCAGATACGTCTGTGTGTTTGTCATTGAGTGTGTGTGACTGTCATTGTTTATACACCCCTGACTGTAGCGCGGCCAAGCGGAGTGTACCGTGGTACAGGAA
The DNA here is from genome assembly GCF_036172605.1 of Pelobates fuscus. Taxonomy (NCBI): domain Eukaryota; kingdom Metazoa; phylum Chordata; class Amphibia; order Anura; family Pelobatidae; genus Pelobates; species Pelobates fuscus. The sequence goes on along the minus strand of NC_086318.1, from coordinate 104,240,524 downwards.
CTTCTGTTTCCTGTACCTGGCAGGACTGACAGGAAAAGCTCACTGTACCAGGATTTGCTCCACTCAGCCACACTACAAGAAAGGTAGGAGGCACACAAGGAAGGGGAGGGGACCACTATGGGGGTGGGTGGCTGGCTCACCAAGGGACAGGGAGAGGAGGGGGGGAGAGGAACACTAAGCGACAGGGAACAGAGGGGGAGGGGAGAGGAACACTAAGGGACAGGGAAAGGAGGAGAGAGGGGAGAGGAACAGTAAGGGTCAGAGAAGGGAGGGGACCATTAAGGGACGGGGAGAGGGGCTGGATGTGAAAGAAACACACAGCGGAGCTTGAGAAGGAAAGAGACACACACAAAGGAGCTGGGAAGAGTAAAAGACACAAAGGGGCTGGGAGAAAAGGAGTCACACAAAGGGGCTGGGAGGAGTAAGACACACAAAATGTGGGAGGATGTAAGAGTCATACAAAGAGGAGAGATAGGAGACACACAAAGGCAAAAATAGGAGATAAAATACACTGAAGGGAGTCAGATATTTAAAGACAGGATAAGAAACACAAAAGGGAGGTTAAGAGGCACACAGGTGCAGATGTTTTTTGGGGGGCGGAAAAATGCATCTTCGCCTATGTACCCAAAATTCTTTGCACCGGCCCTGTGTTCAGCGCCTCCATGCAGACCCAATCTAATACACTGCCCACAAATCCAATACATTGCCCCTAAATCCAATACACTGCGCCTAAATACAAAACACTGCCCTCCTCCCTCCACTCTTATACACTGCCCCTTAATCTAATACACTGCCCTCCTCCTTCCACTCTAATACACTGCCCCCTCCACTCAATCTAATACACTGGCCCCCCTTCCTCCACTTTAATTGAAAACACTGCTCCCACTCCCATCACTCTAATTTAATACACTGCCCTCCCTCCCCCCCAATTTAATACATAGCACCCTCCCTCCCCCAATTTAATACACTGCCCCTTCTTTCACCACTCAAATACAATGCTTTCTCCTTCCCCCAATTTAATACACTGGCCCCCTTCATTCCCTAAATTAATACACTGCCCCCTTACTTCCTCAAATTAATGCACAGCCCCCTCCCCCAAATTATTACACTGCCCACTCCCTCCCTCAAATTAATACACTTTCCCCTCCCCCTCCCCAATTTAACACACTACACAGGAATGTCCCCTAAGCCCCTCTTCTCCTACCTTAAGATGAGCCACCTGTCCTGCAGTTCCAGCTCTGCTCTTTTCTGCTCAAGCAGACCAGACGCTCCTCTGGCACTGCGAGCAGGAGGGAAGGGGGAGTGGCTGGCCTGCTCTTTTGAGGCCGTGGGAGTATGCGATCGGTCGTGAATTAGACAGGAAAGATCTTTCCTGTCTTGCGGCTGGTCGAAGCCACAGCACAAAGCATCCCCAGGGCAGGTGGGCTGCAAAGATATTCATCGTGGGCTGCAAGTTTGACATGCTTGTTCTAGAAGCATGGTAGTTATAGAACAGGGATGGCCAAAAGGTAGATGCCCAGCTGTTAGAAACTACAACCTTCATTATGATTTGTAAGACTACAAAATAATCTACCTGTTGTCTAATCATCTTATAGAAGGTTGATTGTAATACCGGTCAAACCTAAATTACTAGATTGACTATAACTTGATCAAAACATGTACTATTCAGGAGAGGACTGACATGTTCTAGCCTGGGAGGCAAGTACAAAGAACTACCATTTTCTTACAGATCTCAGTTTGGATGATCCTAGTCATGTGGTGAATGCCATATATGGGTTTGGTGAATGGTTACTCCTGCAGTTGTAAAGTGTGATTTCAAATATTTCTGCAATTTCTATCAGCATGACTTGAACACTTTAAAAGAGATCTGTGCAGGTCCAAGATATTTTCCATGACTCCCTTGCCACCAAGACAACTGGCATGTGTTAAAAATGTCACTTCTAAACAGAACCAGAGACACCATACACATATGCCCCAACATTCCAAATGGACAAAGAGGGACACTTCTAATATTAGGAGTGTAAGTGTAGCCAGGGCAGGGCTGTTCTAAATGTTTTAAGTGACTTACTAATAACAATTTATGCAACTAAAATGTTATTTTAACAAATGCTATGTAACTTACTTACACAGAGTGGTTTCTAAACACATTTATTGAAGTTTAAGGACACATTACTGTGACTATTACTGCTGTGAAGCTCAGACACACCAAAAATATAGAGCTTCTAGAAAAGAGGGATGGAGGGATATGGGCACAAAATAGGGACCGTTTGGAAGTATGCACACATACTTTATAGCCTGTCAACCTGGTTGATCCAAGATACAAATATCCCAGTGCACCAGTGCTGGCCTGGGGAACATTGAGAATATGAGCTGCCAGGCCATGCACAAACTGATCCAGTGCTAACCGGGTAGGAACCAAAACGTACAGACCCAAAACACAACAAATAAATGACTTTCCGTGTACTGGTCCTTACAGTGACCAGACTAACGGTGGACAGTTTCAGAGTGAATGGCTGAGGTCAAGCATAGGAGAAAATTTGCTGAACAGTAAACTAGACAAGGTTAAAGGAGTACAGAGGTCAGGAGAAACGTTTAACAAGCCAAGAATCAGATACCAGAATTAGATTATACAAGAATGCACTATTGGGCTAACTAGAAACACAACAAAGCAAAATTGGGGTGGCAGAGGTGAGATAAATGGCATCCATATGATTCGTGGGTGATACAAGACCCTATTAGACTGCTTACATTTGTCATAAGATAATGGTGCAGGAGCATGCAGCATCATGCTGGGGAATCCATGTAGGACACCAGCAACCCTGACACAAGCCTAGCAAAGGCCCTGAACAGCCCCTTTTGATTTGAAGCACTACTCCTGAGGAAGTCTGGTGACCCAGACGAAACGCGTAGAGACTTGAGACTTTTTATTTGATTGGCATTTTATTATTTTATAATTGTATATCTGTTTTGCCTGCCTGACCTTTTTATAAGGACGTTTTGGCCCCACATTGATGGAAGAAAACAGAATCATTTTGATGAGCCTTTTTACAACTACCTTATTGTAAGTGTAACCATTAAAAGCTGTGATTCAAACAGTTTCAAACAGTGTTGCACTATGATATTTTTTATCTTTTGCATGCTTAATCTACCATCCTAATTTCGAGGAATTTGGGGATATCCATCAATTTGATGAGCTTGAAAACTACAGATATTCTGTAAGTGCGATATAAACACAAGGGGATACTTATGGTTTAACGTTAATCCCCTATGAGCGGTCCTTTAAATATTTGCCCCACCTTCCCCCCCCCCCACTTACTAGCACATCCATATTTTAGCATCATACTCTTTTGTATTTCTTTTTTTCCCATACTTCGCAAGGCGCCTTCTGACAGCCATACTCATGCCACGACAGGCTAAAACAATATCACTGGAGGGCATATTTCGACTTCCGAAACCAATCAAAGCACCTACCACAGCACCAGGTGACCTCATAATACAATTTCAGAGTTTCAGAGAAAGAGCAGCAGTAATGGCGGCTGTTAGGGGGCAAACCCCCTACAACTTTGAGGGGATGTCCTTAACCTTCTTTGCGAATTTATCTTGGGGGACTCTAGCCTGGCGATGGTCACTCCGACCCCTTACCTCTCTCCAACGCAAAAAGACCATCCGCTACCGGTGGAGCCAGTCGCGTTCACTGCAGATACCACGCAGAGACACCATCATCATCATACGGGACCTGCCGGAAGCATCACACCACTTGCAAGCATTGGGCTTGCCACCGGACTAGCTGAGCCCGACAATCCCTCAAGGCTGGAATCCCGCGGCCACCCGTGACTTTGTACGCAGAGACAAGGCTTCAACCACTCGAGCAGAGACCCAGCAAGGAACCTTAACGTACTACTTACCGCTTGATTGTTCCTGATGCTTATGCTCCATACCCAAGCCCTGTACTTATGCTTTGTTTAGTATACTTAAACTGACCCATAGAGATTCCTCCCTGACACCTCCTTACACACCTGCATCATAAAACAGCAAACACTGTCTTACTGACACTGCAGCCAGGGGTGCACTGGCAGTGACCCTAACTATATGCTTACCACACGTATAATTTAATGTACTGCCACAACTGCCGAGATACATAGCCTAACAAAATTTAGCGACTGTACCTAGCGCAGTTACACAGCCTAGACAACACGAGGACTCTACTTCACTTATCCACGTTGTTAGACAGGGCTGTAGGTTTCCCTCTCTTTTCTACCTGTGCCTTAATGAACTGACCAACCCATCACCCATAGCAGGTAACAATTACACACCCACCCTATCTGGCATTATGCTTGAGTTATATATATGTTATATATATCTCACTGCTACCTCAAATTCAGCCTAGCATATATAGCACGCAGTGACTAAATATTTATTGTATTCAACATTATACCAGCCATATAGAAATACATTACCTGACCTACATCAAGCGTGTTATAATACTGCTTTATTCACAACCCCCTGCTAACAGACTAAACGTTTATATTTAGTTTAAAAAAAAAAATGTGCAGCCTACTCTTGTCATGACAATGTATGCTTAGACGTGCCTGTGTCAGCTGTTGTGGCACCGCAGGATTGTTTGTTCACCTTATTGCACAGAAAAAAAAGAATTTAAAAAAAAAAAAGGTGTGCAAAAAGTACAGGAGCCCCAAGGGCTGTAAACCTCATGATATTTCCCCAGTGTGCTCCTCTACAGGTCTCTTAAAGGGATCCTATAGTGCCAGGAAAACAAAGCCATTTTCCTGGCACTATAGGTTTATAGATCCCCCCTCCCTTGTGCCCCCCCTCCCCTCCCGTGGGGCAGAAGGGGTTAAAAACCCCTACAGCCACTTACCTGAATCCAGCACCAATGTCCATCGGTGCAAGTCAGGCTTCGCCCATGTCAGGCTAAGAGCTCCCCATAGGAAAGCATTATTCAATGCTCAATTATTTAATGCTTTCTTATGGGGAAAATCTGACGCTGGTGTTCCTCATGCAAAGTGTGAGGATGTCCAGCGTCAGATAACGGACCAAAAGTCAGTTTGTATTCTGGAAGCGCAAGGAGCTGAAGTGGTCTGGGTGCCTACAGTGTCCCTTCAAGTTCCCTGTTGCAAAAAAACCCCCAGATCCATGTTGTATGTACTGCCGTGGGAAAGGTTGCACAAGTTCTCAAGTCAGGAAAGAGTTCTCCAACACGTTTCGTCCTTCTTACAGTCCCGAGCTGCTGGCCGTTATCTTTGCTTCTGATTTAAACACCTTGTAAATCCAACAATCTGCCTACATACAGTTGCAAGAAAAAGTATGTGAACCCTTTGGAATGATATGGATTTCTGCACAAATTGGTCATAAAATGTGAACTGATCATCATCTAAGTCACAACAATAGACAGTCACAGTCTGCTTAAACTAATAACACACAAAGAATGAAATGTTGCCATGTTTTTATTGAACACACCATGTAAACATTCACAGTGCAGGTGGAAAAAGTATGTGAACCCTTGGATTTAATAACTGGTTGAACCTCCTTTGGCAGCAATAACTTCAACCAAACGTTTCCTTTAGTTGCATATCAGACGTGCACAACGGTCAGGAGTAATTCTTGACCATTCCTCTTTACAGAACTGTTTCAGTTCAGCAATATTCTTGGGATGTCTGGTGTGAATCGCTTTCTTGAGGTCATGCCACAGCATCTCAATCGGGTTGAGGTCAGGACTCTGACTGGGCAACTTCAGAAGGCGTATTTTCTTCTGTTTAAGCCATTCTGTTGTTGATTTACTTCTATGCTTTGGGTCATTGTCCTGTTGCAACACCCATCTTCTGTTGAGCTTCAGCTGGTAGACAGATGGCCTTAAGTTCTCCTGCAAAATGTCTTGATAAACTTGGGAATTCATTTTTCCTTCGATGATAGCAATCCGTCCAGGCCCTGATGCAGCAAAGCAGCCCCAAACCATGATGCCCCCACCACCATACATCACAGTTGGGATGAGGTTTTGATGTTGGTGTGCTGTGCCTCTTTTTGGCCAAACATAGTGTTGTGTGTTTCTTCCAAACAACTCAACTTTGGTTTCATCTGTCCACAGAATATTTTGCCAGTAGTGCTGTGGAACATTCAGGTGCTCTTGTGCAAACTGTAAACGTGCAGCAATTTTTTTTTTTGGACAGCAGTGGCTTCCTCTGTGGAATCCTCCCATGAAATCCATTCTTGTTTAGTGTTTTACGTATTGTAGATTCGCTAACAGGGATGTTAGCATTTGCCAGTGACTTTTGTAAGTCTTTAGCTGACACTCTAGGATTCTTCTTCACCTCATTGAGCAGTCTGCGCTGTGCTCTTGCAGTCATCTTTACAGGACGGCCACTCCTAGGGAGAGTAGCAGGAGTGCTGAACTTTCTCCATTTATAGACAATTTGTTTTACCGTGGACTGATGAACAGCGAGGCTTTTGGAGATACTTTTATAACCCTTTCCAGCTTTATGCAAGTCAACAATTCGTAATTGTAGGTCTTCTGAGAGCTCTTTTGTGCGAGGCATCATTCACATCAGGCAATGCTTCTTGTGAAAAGCAAACCCAGAACTGGTGTGTGTTTTTTGTAGAGTAGGGCGGCTAGAAACCAACACCTCCAATCTCATCTCATTGATTGGACTCCAGTTGGCTGACATCTCACTCCAAGATGTCCCAACTAATAGGCCAGATATTCTCTTGTTCTATATAGGACTTCAGAAGAAAACTCCAGTCCAGGGTGGCTTTGTTTCTTCCCCTAAACTTTATTAAGTCTTATTTAGTGGAAAATAATCTCACACATTTTGACTTGAGTTTACTTGCTGTATTGCACTGTGCAAGATATGATGACATTGAGAGTTGCACCAGAATGTGTATCCAAAAGTGAGAGTAGTAATGTTTTTTAAAGAAATTTGATGACCCATTTTGATACATTTTACCCAATAGCCTAGTGCTCCATATACAAAACCTTTTTCTTTGTGTGTGAAACATTTTATTTCTGTGCCTTGTAATGGAATGGAATGTCTGTTCTCACACATCCACCACAGCTGTTGGGAACAGTACACAGCCGCAGGGCAATATACTGGTAATAAACTCTCCTAAAGGTCTCAGCATATTAAGATTCAAAATTAAGTAAAAACAAACATTCAAATCAAGTGCGCCTAAAAGTACACACGTCTCTCACATGATTGGATTTTTAAGTTCTCCCTCAACTGTAACAGCAAAATATATCATACTTACATTTATGTTTTAGAAAGAACATTTTAACATGTCCCTTGCTGGTTGTTGTTTTATTTTCCTGGTTAGTTTTAAATTAGAAATAGCTTTTTTTAATTTGTCTTAAATCAATCTCTGCTTCTTTGTCTCTGTATAAATAAAAACAAAATGTGTTTGCTGTAAATAAAATGCAATAGGTTTGTTCACTAAACTGCAAATTGATATAAACTGAATTGAAAAATTAAGTTATGACTATAGCTTAGATAGCAAAGATGATTGTAGGAACTGCACTCAATCCCAGCAGCCACCGGTGCTCCGGAACAGGACCAGCAATCCCAACACGTTAATGTAACAAAGAAATTTCCAGGCACAAAAAAAGCAGCAACATTTCGACCTTCTAAGAGGTCTTTTTCAAGCTTGAAAAAGACCTCTTAGAAGGTCGAAACGTTGCTGCTTTTTTTGTTTTATTAAATCTGCCTGCGGCTTTAACACTCTGAGTGCCTGGGAATTTCTTTGTTGCTATAGCTTAGATAGAGCATTTTTCCAAATCTTTTTTTGGCCTAGAGTTTGCAATTTACATCTAATTTTTCTTAAATTTTCTTCAAAGTCTCTATGTAGAGATCTGAAATGAAAAAAATATTATAGCACACTTTTCAGTACTCTTTCATGATATGAAGCATTTATACATGACAGGGTAATGTTAGAGTTTTAAGGAAACGCATCAAGCTTTTTTAAAAATCTTTTTCATTACGCCAAATTTGGATAGATGCGGGTCAAGAGAATACAATGCATCAGAGCATAATTTTTTTTTCCAAATTTTTATATTTCAATCAAAGCCACCTTTGAATACATTTATCAGTAGGGATCATAATATATTAAATAAACAAACAAACCAATCACCCACAACAGCCTAAGACTTTGATATAGGTTACGATGCAAGGATTACAACTGTCTCCCTGCATTGAGTTGCTATTAGAAGTAGAGATTTCCTAAAATCATTTCCTCAGCGTGCACACTTGTAATATTTTATTAGGAAGCTAAACTTTTTCTTGTACAAACACATGTATATAAACACAAACAAAATAAGGATAAAGCTTTAAATAACCTAAGAAAAAAAATATATATAAATATGCACTATTGTTATACAGGTACAAAAAACAAAATATCCCAAGCAAGATGAATTGCACTCGCAACATGGAAACAATATGTATAGCCTCAGGGTTCCTCCCCTGATTTAGTGGGGGCACTGATCACCCGGTTTCTCTTCTCCCTTGGATACAAACTCCAGCAGGAAACAGCCGTGCTTTAATAAAATGAAAATCTTTGGCCCAACGCGTTCCAATATGGGACTTCCTCAGGGCCCTCGATACTATAAAATAAATACAAACGTTCATACAATACAAGAATTATGTGTAGCATGTGCCATTTAAGTAGGTTGCTACTTATTTCACAAGATGTTTTATAGATTCCATGACAAAGTCTATAGCTTAACTCATGAATAAATATGAATGGAGCTATCTGTATGCTGACATAGCCCAACCATCGCCAATGTAGCAGCAGCTAAACTCAGCAATGTCTATCACTCGCAAGTGACCTGAATTTGCCTGCAGAAGGTTTCTCCTGCTCTCCCCTGTCACTTAGTTTTTGGCATAGAGATCTTTCTTTTATTGAGCTATCTGAAGAGGACCGCCAGGAAGACGATGGTGACAACAGCGAGGGTCAGGTTCAGGTAAGTATAACAAACTGTCCCCTGCACCCCACAGTTACCGGAAACCCAGCGGAGCAGTCTCCAGTCAGGCCCCAAAGACCCTAATCAGATGTTTATTCAAAACTGTGTCTGGAGTAAGTTAAAACTGGACGAACCCCCCCCCCATCCTCTCACCCCCCCCCCCCCCATCCCCTGCAATAATCATATACAGAAATGTTATACCAAAAAGCCCACTAACACTGTATGCTAGTGAGCTGAATAGTAAGCTGGCAATTGCTGACAATTAAGGCATTCCTTTATTGAGCATATGGCTGTTAAATTCATATTTTAAATTGTTTCCCTAGTTGGAGCTATACTTAGGCACTGTAGCATCACCATTTTCCTACATTTGTGCTTTTAATGACTGCTTTGACATTTTGCTATATATATAGGTTTACTGTCTGGAAGAAGCTAATTTGCAAGTGACGTTCCAAAAAGGGATTTCCTGAAAGAAATATTTTATTGTCTTTACTAAGCCAGTTAATGGCCTTAGTGATGCATGCATAATAATCTTTCTCTGGGCTACTTAAAGTGCTGGATGGAGCCTGGAAAATATAATATGTTTTTACTGTAAATGGAATTAAAAGAATAGATGCTATTTCCAGAATTGCTAATATCGGGGTATTAAGTTTTAAGGGGCATTGTCAAATTGTCAAGGAATAAATAAAATGAAGAAAACTTGGAAGAGGACATATGGCTAGAAAAAAATCATCATACATACTCTTATAAGAATAATAAGAATCAAAGTTTCCTTAAACCATTTGTAAAACAGTCAAATCTTTATAGATGAAGAAATTAGGAATAAAAAGGATTTGTATTAAATTAGGTACAAAACTTTGTTTAATTTTACAAAAACATCACAAAATATCAAGCACGCACCCCCTCCCCCCAGGCTCCCATACAACACCCTTACGAACCATAAACCAAGGTGGCCTGGGCCTCCCGGATATAGAACTGTACTACAAAGCCATTATGCTCCACAGGGTTTACGAATGGACCATTGGGTGATTCTGGAAGACTCGGCCTTTCAGCATCCCCTCCTCAACAAACAGGGAAAGCCTCACTCTTGCAAACCCACGCAAACCACCCTACAATCATACCCACCCTTAAAGTATGGTCGCAAATCAGGCATAAACTGGGCATATCCCCTCACCCGTCTCCCCTCTACCCACTGACTCACAACCCGCAGTTTCCTCCGGACCTCTCCCCTTCCTCCTTTACTACGTTCCCACACACCCACTACCTCCAACTGCGAACCCTACTAGATGACCATGGTATTTTACCACCCAACGCCCTCTGGAAGGACACGCAACCCACGACCCTACAACAATTCCGCCATTCCCAACTCACTCATTTCCTATCGACTACCCCCAACATTCTCCAAGGTCACCGGCAACTTACCTCATTTGAACAGCACTGTGCTTCCAGTCATCTTAAAGTGAAGCACCTCTCCCTCCTGTACAAACTCCTGCAAACAGAAACATCACCTGCCCTGCCCAAATACACAATCTCTTGGGAATCAGAGCTCAACCTCACCTTAACACGAACGGACTGGATACACATATTTTCCAACATGCAGAAGACAAGCATGAGCACGCATACACAAGAAGGGAACTTTAAACGGCTGACTAGGTGGCACAATCTTCCCAAATGCCTCTGCAAAATGCTGGAGATGCCCCCACCCTCTGGGAACCCCAAGTCACAAATGGTGGTCCTGTCCAATCATGTGTGACTACTGGTCCAAGATCATTAAGATGATTCACGCCATCACCAACGTTCAACTGCCACATTCTCCAGAAACTATACTCTTCTTCCACTTCCGATCCCCGATCCCCAAGATGATGAGATCTTTAATCACATACCTACTCACAGCTGCAAACGCTCTCATCCCCAGCCACTGGAAAGAACCAGAGGTACCCACAATCCGAGCAAAGTCGACTCCATACGCCTCTTAGAGGAGATACACTTCTCCAGGTCACATTCCTATAGCAAATATGAGAACACTTGGGGCCCCTGGCTACACTTCCTCAACACCAAACAGACCAACAATCAACCACTACCTATCTAACCCAGAACGTTTCTCCACTCTGATCCACCCCCTCTCTTTTGATTCCCCTGCCCTGCCCCCTCCCCCCCCCCCATATACCAGACTGTTGATTTGTTTTACCTCAAAGTTTCTGTTTTGATTAATATGGTTGACAACCCTTACCCTGGGATTTATGGTACTGAACTCACTCAGCGTAGACTGTTTATACGTCATGTCATCCACTCTCGCCTCTTTATCTTCCATACAATTACCTGACAGGATGTCTGACTACGCTGCATGTTGAGTCTTTTTCCACTATTGTATATCCCATGTATAATTATGATAAGAATATGCATTATCTGTAACAATGTCTTTTTTTAAATAAAAAAAATAATATCAAGCAACAATAAACTACTCTGTTGCTAGTGATGATTCTTTTTTTTTTTTTTTAATTCTTTATTTTAGTGTGCAATAAAAGAATAACATACAGGCTTGCATAGCCACGACAGCATCCGCAAGCTTATTATGGTCAAACATTTGCATACAGTGCCATGACATATGAAACAATTGCACTTTTTTTTTTTTAAAGTAACAGGCTGAATTATAGATTGTATTGTAAGACTTAGAAAATTACAGGCTAGAGACCCTACTTTAGTAAAAGGTCGATTGTACAAGCTTAAAACAAGGATTTATATAACATGAGTATTTTACAAAGAGAGTAAAATAGGCTAGTGAAACCTTAGAAAGGTACAAGCTGTTATTGCCACTGGGAGACCAGGCCCTGCTGCAGAGAGTAGTGGGGCGCTTTTCATATAATACTTTAAAACAATTTAGCATGGTGTAGCTACCAGAGGCTCACTGGTCTAGCTGAGTTAAACTAAGGGCACAATATTCTGCGTCTAACTTGTTGAAGCCACATTATGATTTATTATTAATGGCACCAGGCCACCACCATTCCATCCTTTCAAGTGGCTAGTGGGAGTAAAAGAGTTAAGGACAGAGCTGCTACTTTGCAGTGGGAAGTTACATGGTCACCTCGGGGACCTGTGGTCAGTTCATCATGGGTGCTGGATCTTGCCTGTGTTGTCCCCATAGTATGCAGGTGTAGTTCGGCGGGACACTCAGGCAGGACTTCCGTGTGTGTCTCTACTCGGGGGTGTCCTCCGTGCGCCTCTCCAGCCACTGCTGCATGCCGGCTGTCAGGTGTTCATCGCGGCTCTTTCATGGGATGCTGGGGAAGGACGTCCGGCTCTGCGGCAGAGGTGTGCGGCTCGTTACAGTGGAGACCAGTCGGCTGAAAGGTAAGGTTTCTCAGAGTCGCTTGCCTGTTCCGTGGAGTGGGTGTTGTCTCGTTGTGCTCCCTTCGCCGGCTTCTATCCTGTTGAGGCATTGCAAGTGAATTTCTGTCCAAGGTCTCTGCTGTCAGGCTGTAGCTTGAGGGAGGAGTATTCATTTTTTCTTTCTTCTGCGTGCATGGCATCCGCCATTTTGGGCGAGGTGCCAGGGTCGCTGATCAGGGTGGTCTTGTTCCTGGGCCCCGATTGTACTGCAGCAGTCGGGGTTCCAGGGCAAGGACCGGGATCACCCCCCCGGTCCAGAGGGGGGGGAAACAGGGCCAGATCCACTCCGCTTCGGGCCTTCAGGTCAGGCATCGTTGGGCGGGATAGTGGGGCAGCGGCCGTCCGCCTCACTCACCGCCGGAGTAGGCCCCATCTGGGGTTTCAAAGATTCCGCCTCCAGGGGACTGAAGCTCAAGGAGCCAGCCTCTCCCCGGACTCAGTGCCTCCTTTGGGCCAAGGACCAGTGCTGTCAGTTAGCTTTCAGGCTGAAATTCGTATGTTTATAGGCCCAAAGTAGAGGGATTTGCCGGAGCTGATTAGCCTTGCGACCGTCCAGCTCGGCGGACCGGCCCCGCCCCGCTAGTGATGATTCTTGTGCAGTAAAATCACAAGAGAACAAAAATGTATATTTGTGCAATTAAAGGGACACTGTAAGCTAGGGCTGAACATTTCGAGTACTGTGGAATTAGCCAGGCCTAAAGATTTATCACTATTGCAAAGTTCCGACCACATGATTTTTGCGAATGGGCAGGGTGGTAGAGCTAACTGATGCCCTCCTGTATTGACTTCTGATTTAAAAGTTACTCACAGTCTAGTTATGGGACTAATGCATACTTAAGTAAAAAAACATTTTTTTAAACATGTATTTTATTACATTTCAAAATGACATGCACACATATACTTTGTCGTGATTCATGGTAATGAGATTGAAAGCATACTTTGAACAGAAATAAAACGAGAAATCAATACTAATACATTGACATGACATCCTGTAGTACACACACATAATTGGCTTATCGTAATGTAGGTATCTGTGTGCGCTTTTCTTTTCCCCTTACACGCTTTAATTTGTGTGAGTAGTGCCATCCTCTGGGTCCAGACACATTTTGTCTGGCTTTAGTTTGTGATTTATAGACTCTATGCACAATTTTCGAATGGTAGTGTGAGGTTGACCATTTTAATGAGGTGATGCAAGGATGGTCTAACAGGTTGTTTACATTTAAGTGCTATAAGTTGCCTTGTAGCTAATAGGATATGTGTAATTAACACTTTAGCATTGTGGGAGAAGCTGTCTGAAACAGCAAGAGTAAATAACATGAGGGATCAAAAGGTGGAGGCCTGTAGGACAAGTAAGCCAGCATCTGAGCCCCTTCTTTTGGATTGTAAAGTGGTAGACGTCCACTAAGTGTGAAGCATGGTGCCCTCCTCCCTACTACATGCCCAACAATAAGATGGTATAGACTTATTAATTTTAGTTAACCTACTGAGCATCCAGTACTAGTGGTATACCAGTTTGTGATGGACATCAACCTGGTGGTAGCATTTAGTAATACCCTTTAAGGCATTAATGGATCCCACGCAATCTTTTTTTGAAAGTTGTAGATTACACTCTATTTCATATTCATAAAGGTGTAAAAAAATATTAAGTATAGTTTCTTCAAGTAAATGTGGAAAAAGTGAATTTAGTAATATAAAATGTAAGCAATACATGCTGCACACACCCATGTATAATCCGCTTATATTAACCTTATATCTATAAACGAATAGCAACATTGGGCAAATAAAAACATATGCGTGAATAGGTAAATGAAGTCCCACACCCTCTTGCTGGTGCCGATGTACATTTAGCTGTAAACAGACAGCCTCCTCAGTTGGTGTATCTCAGCTGTGTCTAGTTCGATTTTAAATGTTCCAGTGGTGGCATCACACTCTCCGTCATAGCGAGCAGATGTCACGTTAGTGAATCTGTCTCTTATACTCAGGATTATGGACACTTGTAGGTGTCAATAAGGATGTGAAAATAGTTACGATTGGAGAGTGCCCGATATGTGTGCTCCCCCATTGCCGTGGAAACTGTGTAAACGAGAAATGGTGAAAAGTACATAACTATCAGTAAGATCACAATAGTGATCGTGGCTCTACTATTAATAAGAGGATAAGGAATAAAGTATACAGATATAAAAAGAACATAATGCTTAGGTTTTTACATATTATGGTGTAAAACATAATCTAAATACATGAATATATATGAATCAAAAATATAAAGAGTACTTAAAGGAACACTATAGGGTCAGGAACACAACATGTATTCCTGTCCCAACAGTGTTAAAACCACCATCTAGCGCCCCCCCTCCCCTCCCCCCGGGCCCCTCATGCCTCCATAAATATAGCAAAATCTTACTTGTATTCAAGCCTGAAGCTGTAGCTCTGCATGCTGTTTGTCTCAGAATAGCAAGCTGTCTGCGGACATCATCAGAAGTGGTGGCCTGATCCAATCACTGTGCTTCTCCATAGGATTGGCTGAGACTGACAAGACTGACAATAAGCTGTAGTTGTTCTGGTGACTATAGTGTCCCTTTAATACTTAAAACTGTATACAGTAGATGATGTGAATAACGAATTGCAAATGTAACGTTCTAACATAATTATGTGGAGTCTAAGTTATGAGTGTTTAAATCATACATAACTATATAAAATGAATTTTAAGACAATAATTATATATAAAAAAGACAAACGATGAGGTATATACAACAGTTATTAAATTAATCATACTATTGTGGGGGGTTTCTGAGATAGTTGTGGCTGGGAGGCCTATTGGGAGTGCCTGGGTTTTTTTTTGGTCTAGTTTATAGAAAGAGATTCATCCATAAGTTTGCAGAAGATGTAGAAGTGTGGAAATACAGCATTTGGGATGTTGTACTGTCAATATTATAACATCTGTGAATAATGCTAAATGGTCATCAATTCCCTTTATAGGAATTCCTGAAATATGAGTATTGTCTCGTTTTATGAGCTAATGGCTCTACAGACAGAATGATGAGGGGTGGGGATAATGGACACCCTTGCTGAGTGCCATTAATGATAGTGACGGGGTCGGACAGAAAACCTCCTGTTAAAACTCTAATTGAAGGGCTGCTGTTCAATGCCATGATACCTGATATAAGGCTCTGGAGCAAGTATGGCAAACTCGCGGCTCACAATGAAGATTTTTGGGGCCCAGCGAGCTGCTAGTTTGCTATGCTTACTAAAGCAGAGTAGGAACCTGCTCTCCCCACATTGCAGGTGCCTACTCTGCCAAAATTACTCGGCTGGGGAGGAAAGGTCCCTGGTGGCAGTGAGGGAGCTCAGTCTTCCTGCGCCTCACCACTCCCTCAGCGAAGGCCCTCTGTGATGCCGGGTGCTGGAATATGACGTAATTCCGGCACCACTAAACTGCGCAAATGAGAGAGCAGGAAGACTGAGCTCCTGAGAGCTCCCAAAGGTAGGGAGCAATAAATAAAATGATGTGAGTGTGTGCAAGAATGTGTAAATGTGTGTGTGTGTGTGTGAGAGAGTCTGTCAGTGTGTGTGTGTGTCTGTAAGAGAGTGTGTCTGTCTGTCAGTGTGTGTGTGTCTGTCAG
The DNA here is from genome assembly GCF_036172605.1 of Pelobates fuscus. Classification (NCBI taxonomy): domain Eukaryota; kingdom Metazoa; phylum Chordata; class Amphibia; order Anura; family Pelobatidae; genus Pelobates; species Pelobates fuscus. The sequence goes on along the minus strand of NC_086318.1, from coordinate 104,224,558 downwards.
AGAATGTGTGTCTGTCAGTGAGTGTGTGTGTGTCTGTCAGTGTGTGTTGGTCAGTGTTGCGATGGCCACGGCTGGACAGTGGAGGACCTGGAGGTGCACGGAGGCATGAATCGCCACGTCACATTCTGACATGACGCCAACGTGCTCCACCTTCACAGGTTTTCAAGGAGTAACAGGAGGATCCGTTTGGCACAGGATGCGGGTGGTGCCATTGGAGGTATACCAGAGGCTGGACTCCGGAGTCACATACTGGCAGCGGCAATGTGAGTGGAGTCTGCTTGTTGGCTACTATTGTTTTTTTTTTTTAAACAAGGGCTGGGGTTTAGTAGAGCGGGTGCTGGGATTTAGTATAGAGGGGGGTGCTGGGATTTAGTATAGAGGGGGGGGGACTGTGAATTAGTACATAGGGGGGGCTGGGATTTAGTACAAAGGGGGGACTGGGATTTAGTACTTGGAAGATGATTGGGATTTAGTACAGGGGGGGACACAGGGAGGTTTAGTACAGGGGGATGCTGGTTTTTGTTTATACTGTACTTTTGAAAACAAACCTACGTTTCTATGAAAATGGAAGGTTTTGTTTATTTTGCAGCCCACATAAACTTAAACCTTGTTTATGTGGCCCGTGCGAGCCTTTGAGTTTGACATGCTTGCTCTGGAGGAATCCAAACTTAGTTAATACACCCCTTATAAAGGACTAGTTTAACATGTCGAAGGCCTTTTTGACATCTAGCACCATTTAGGAAAGAATATGAAGAAGTCTCGTAGTGTTATCTGAACCTTGTCTGGAACGGACAAACCTTGACTGGTCATATGCTATGAGGCGAGGTAAAATTGGGGGCAGACGGTTGACGTTTCGGGTAAAATGTGGTGTCACTTTTGAGTAAGGATATGGGTTTAAACTGTGGGCATTGCACAGACGTTTTGCCTGGTTTAGGCATAATAATGTGTGCTTCTAGCATTTCCGGCCAGAGCGTGGCTGTGGGGACAATTCTGTCACAAATATCTGGTAGCATAGATTAGTGACCCCATCAGGGATTTAGGCCTTGGCAGTTATGTTATGCCTCCAGACATGTCTTCAAACGTTAAAAGACATGTAAGTAATTCTATATACAAAGTAGAGAGGGTAGGTAGAGCCATGTAGTCAAAAATTGCTCTAATATCTTCTAAGATGGTTCTGGGCCAGGACCGGACTGGGGATACAAAGCAGCCCTTGAAAAATAAAATCTATGCCAGCCCCATAAGTCATTGTCCCATGTATTGTGTGTAATATATATATATATATATATATATATATATATATATATATATATATATATATATATACACACACACACACACACTCACGCGCGCGCACACACACACGTACATACATAATACCCGCTACACACACACTCTGAAAGGACCAATATTTTGAATTACAAAAAGAAATATACCAATAATATGTAAGGTTATGTCTTGCCACCCCAGATGGCATATATATTATGCATTTTTATATATTACTCAATCATCTGGGGTGGCAAGACATAGCCTTACATAATATTATTGGTATATTTACCAAAATATTGGTTCTTTCAGAGTAAAATATGCAATTATACAGTAAGCATAACCACATGCGGACACAGACAAACTCACTGACACAAGCTCATTGATTCACAGGCTCACAGACAGACAGACAAACAGACAGACAATCTCATTGATATACATACGCTCATTCACATAAAAACACAAGCTCACTGATGCACACAAATAGGCTCACTGACAGACAAGCTTATTGGTATACAAACAAATTTAGTACATACAAACTCTGACACACACAAGCTTACTACAGACAAGCTCACTGTCACACACATGCTCACTGACACCCACATGCTCACTACAGACAAGCTCACTGCCACACACATATACAAGCTCACTCACCAGCAGTCACACACACACACACACAAAAGCTCACTCACCAGCAGCCACACACACACACACACACAAGATCACTCACTCAGGAGCAGACACACACACACACATACAAGCTCACTCACTAGCAGCCACACACACGCAAGCTCACTCACTAGCAGGCACCCACATAGAAGCTCACTCACTAGCAGCCACACACATACAAGCTCACTCACTAGCAGCGACACACACAGACACACACACACATACACACACAAACACAGGTTCCCTTACTAGCAGTCACACACACAAGCTCACTCACTAGCAGTCACACACACAAAACTCACTCACTAGCAGCCACACACACACAAGTTCACTCACTAGCAGCCACACACACACACATCACTCACTAGCAGCCACACACACACACAACTCACTGACTAGCACCCACCCACTTACCCCCCCACACAAACAAGTTCACTCACTAGCAGACACACACAACTCACTCACTAGCAGACACACACACACACACACATGTTGACTCACTATCAGGCACACACACACAAATGCTCACTCACTAGCACACAGCCATGACTGAAGCTTACCTGGCACTGGTAGGTGAAGCTGCCATTTTCTGACCTCTTCCTCCCAGAGAGGTCAGCAACCTGTGTGTGGGGGTGGAGCTTGAGTGCTGGAGGCAGGGTTTGCATTCGGGGGTGGGGCATGCGGTCGAAATTGAGGTTAAATAGTGCAGGGAGATTGACAGGTCTCCCTCAGGCCGCAGGCAGCCTAATTACGTCCGCACCACCCCCCAGCTCCTCCCTCTTTACTTCCCTCAGACTGACACAATCCAAGGGCAAATTCATTTAAATTACAATAGCCTCATGATTTGCGATGTGTGCCCGGGCCCAGGTGCTGCGGCCCACCCGGTAAATTTCCTGGTATCCCGGTGGGCCAGTCCGGCCTAGTTCTGGGCTATCGGGTTTATCCCTAAGGTTATAAAGTGTACTATAGTATCTCCCAAACTTGTCTTGGGTCTAATATTTTAGTTTTGACTGGCTTTTGGAGAAAGACAATTCTGAAGGCGGCTGTTTTGGTTTTCAGTTTGGCTGCAGGTATTGCACTTACTGTGTTTCCTTGTGGAAAATGTTTTAACTCTGTTAACAGGTAGTGATGTACCGAACTGTCCGCCGGCGAACAGTTCCCGGCGAAATTAGCGTGTTCGCGTTCGCCGCGGCGGGCGGACACATGCGCAGTTCGATCCGCCCCCTATTCATCATCATTGGGCAAACTTTAACCTTGTGCCTCTCGGTCAGCAGACACATTCCAGCCAATCAGCAGCACTCCCTTCCACACCCTCCAACCTCCCTCCCAGCATCCATTTTCGATTCATTCGGAAGATGCATGCTTAGTGAGAGGAGGGAAAGTTTAGCTGCTGCTGATTAGATAGGGAAATTGATAGCTAGGCTAGGGTATTCAGTGTCCACTACAATCCTGAAGGACTCATCTGATCTCTGCTGTAAGGACAGCACCCCAAAAAGCCCTTTTTAGGGCTAGAACATCAGGCTGCTTTTTTTCTTTTTTTCCCTGTGTAATGTAATTGCAGGTGCCTGCCTGCCAGCTTCTGTGTGAGGTTCACATTGGATACTGTGCCTACTTGCCCAGTGCCACCACTCATATCTGTTTTAACAATAGGTTAAGCTTTACATTTAAAATAAATATTTTTTTTCACTGTAATAGAAGAGCAGTTGCCTGCCTGACAGCTTCTGTGTGAGGTTCACATTGGATACTGTGCCCACTTGCCCAGTGCCACCACTCATATCTGTTTTAACAATTAGCTAAGCTCTAGATTTAAAATAAATATTTATTTTTCACTGTAATAGAAGAGCAGTTGCCTGCCTGCCAGCTTCTGTGTGAGGTTCACATTGGATACTTTGCCCAATGCCACCACTCATATCTGTTTTAACAATTGGTTAAGCTTTAAATTTAAAATAAATAAAAAAATTTCACTGTAATAGAAGAGCAGTTGCCTGCCTGCCAGCTTCTGTGTCAGGATGGATGCCTTGCCCATTTGCACAGTCAGTGCCACCACTCATATCTGTTTTAACAATTGGTTAAGCTTTAGATTTTAAATAAATAATTTTTTTCACTGTAATAGAAGAGCAGTTGCCTGCCTGCCAGCTTCTGTGTGAGGTTCACATTGGATACTGTGCCCACTTGCCCAGTGCCACCACTCATATCTGTTTTAACAATTGGTTAAGCTTTAGATTTAAAATAAATAAAAAAATTTCACTGTAATAGAAGAGCAGTTGCCTGCCTGCCAGCTTCTGTGTCAGGTTGGATGCCTTGCCCATTTGCACAGTCAGTGCCACCACTCATATCTGTTTTAACAATAGCTTAAGCTTTAGATTTTAAAGAAATCATTTTTTTTCACTGTAATAGAAGATCAGTTAGTTGTCTGCAAGCATCTGGGTGTCAGGCCTACTTCAGCGTGTGCTCTGCAGACCTGTGCCAGCGTGCTTTGACAGTTGCCACTCATATCTGGTGTCTCTTTAGCGTGCTTTTACAAAGAAAAAAGGTTTCCAGTGTAAGCTAATAGCAGACAGTCAGTGTCCTTCAAGCGGCTCTGTCAGGCCTTCCTTCAGCGAGTGCCCTGCACAACCCTGCCAGCGTGCTTTGACAGTTGCCACTCATATCTTGTGTCTCTATAGCGTGCTTTTACAACCAAAACTTTGTTTCCACTGTAATAGAAGAGCAGTTGCCTGCCTGCCAGCTTCTGTGTGAGGTTCACATTGGATACTGTGCCTACTTGCCCAGTGCCACCACTCATATCTGTTTTAACAATTGGTTAAGCTTTACATTTAAAATAAATATTTTTTTTTCACTGTAATAGAAGATCAGTTAGTTGTCTGCAAGCGTCTGGGTGTCAGGCCTACTTCAGTGTGTGCTCTGCAGACCTGTGCCAGCGTGCTTTGACAGTTGCCACTCATATCTGGTGTCTCTATAGCGTGCTTTTACAACCAAAATTTTGTTTCCACTGTAATAGAAGAGCAGTTGCCTGCCTGCCAGCTTCTGTGTGAGGTTCACATTGGATACTGTGCCTACTTGCCCAGTGCCACCACTCATATCTGTTTTAACAATTGGTTAAGCTTTACATTTAAAATAAATATTTTTTTTCACTGTAATAGAAGATCAGTTAGTTGTCTGCAAGCGTCTGGGTGTCAGGCCTACTTCAGCGTGTGCTCTGCAGACCTGTGCCAGCGTGCTTTGACAGTTGCCACTCATATCTGGTGTCTCTATAGCGTGCTTTTACAACCAAAATTTTGTTTCCACTGTAATAGAAGAGCAGTTGCCTGCCTGCCAGCTTCTGTGTGAGGTTCACATTGGATACTGTGCCTACTTGCCCAGTGCCACCACTCATATCTGTTTTAACAATAGCTTAAGCTTTAGATTTTAAAGAAATCATTTTTTTTCACTGTAATAGAAGATCAGTTAGTTGTCTGCAAGCGTCTGGGTGTCAGGCCTACTTCAGCGTGTGCTCTGCAGACCTGTGCCAGCGTGCTTTGACAGTTGCCACTCATATCTGGTGTCTCTATAGCGTGCTTTTACAACCAAAATTTTGTTTCCACTGTAATAGAAGAGCAGTTGCCTGCCTGCCAGCTTCTGTGTCAGGATGGATGCCTTGCCCATTTGCACAGTCAGTGCCACCACTCATATCTGTTTTAACAATTGGTTAAGCTTTAGATTTTAAATAAATAATTTTTTTCACTGTAATAGAAGAGCAGTTGCCTGCCTGCCAGCTTCTGTGTGAGGTTCACATTGGATACTGTGCCCACTTGCCCAGTGCCACCACTCATATCTGTTTTAACAATTGGTTAAGCTTTAGATTTAAAATAAATAAAAAATTTTCACTGTAATAGAAGAGCAGTTGCCTGCCTGCCAGCTTCTGTGTCAGGTTGGATGCCTTGCCCATTTGCACAGTCAGTGCCACCACTCATATCTGTTTTAACAATAGCTTAAGCTTTAGATTTTAAAGAAATCATTTTTTTTCACTGTAATAGAAGATCAGTTAGTTGTCTGCAAGCATCTGGGTGTCAGGCCTACTTCAGCGTGTGCTCTGCAGACCTGTGCCAGCGTGCTTTGACAGTTGCCACTCATATCTGGTGTCTCTTTAGCGTGCTTTTACAAAGAAAAAAGGTTTCCAGTGTAAGCTAATAGCATAGAGTCAGTGTCCTTCAAGCGGCTCTGTCAGGCCTTCCTTCAGCGAGTGCCCTGCACAACCCTGCCAGCGTGCTTTGACAGTTGGCACTCATATCTTGTCTCTATAGCGTGCTTTTACAACCAAAACTTTGTTTCCACTGTAATAGAAGAGCAGTTGCCTGCCTGCCAGCTTCTGTGTGAGGTTCACATTGGATACTGTGCCTACTTGCCCAGTGCCACCACTCATATCTGTTTTAACAATTGGTTAAGCTTTACATTTAAAATAAATATTTTTTTTTCACTGTAATAGAAGATCAGTTAGTTGTCTGCAAGCGTCTGGGTGTCAGGCCTACTTCAGCGTGTGCTCTGCAGACCTGTGCCAGCGTGCTTTGACAGTTGCCACTCATATCTGGTGTCTCTATAGCGTGCTTTTACAACCAAAATTTTGTTTCCACTGTAATAGAAGAGCAGTTGCCTGCCTGCCAGCTTCTGTGTGAGGTTCACATTGGATACTGTGCCTACTTGCCCAGTGCCACCACTCATATCTGTTTTAACAATAGCTTAAGCTTTAGATTTTAAAGAAATCATTTTTTTTCACTGTAATAGAAGATCAGTTAGTTGTCTGCAAGCATCTGGGTGTCAGGCCTACTTCAGCGTGTGCTCTGCAGACCTGTGCCAGCGTGCTTTGACAGTTGCCAATCATATCTGGTGTCTCTTTAGCGTGCTTTTACAAAGAAAAAAGGTTTCCAGTGTAAGCTAATAGCAGACAGTCAGTGTCCTTCAAGCGGCTCTGTCAGGCCTTCCTTCAGCGTGTGCCCTGCACAACCCTGCCAGCGTACTTTGACAGTTGCCACTCATATCTTGTGTCTCTATAGCGTGCTTTTACAACCAAAATTTTGTTTCCACTGTAATAGAAGAGCAGTTGCCTGCCTGCCAGCTTCTGTGTGAGGTTCACATTGGATACTGTGCCTACTTGCCCAGTGCCACCACTCATATCTGTTTTAACAATTGGTTAAGCTTTACATTTAAAATAAATATTTTTTTTCACTGTAATAGAAGATCAGTTAGTTGTCTGCAAGCGTCTGGGTGTCAGGCCTACTTCAGCGTGTGCTCTGCAGACCTGTGCCAGCGTGCTTTGACAGTTGCCACTCATATCTGGTGTCTCTATAGCGTGCTTTTACAACCAAAATTTTGTTTCCACTGTAATAGAAGAGCAGTTGCCTGCCTGCCAGCTTCTGTGTGAGGTTCACATTGGATACTGTGCCTACTTGCCCAGTGCCACCACTCATATCTGTTTTAACAATTGGTTAAGCTTTACATTTAAAATATTTTTTTTTTTTTCACTGTAATAGAAGAGCAGTTAGTTGTCTGCAAGCGTCTGGGTGTCAGGCCTACTTCAGCGTGTGCTCTGCAGACCTGTGCCAGCGTGCTTTGACAGTTGCCACTCATATCTGGTGTCTCTATAGCGTGCTTTTACAACCAAAATTTTGTTTCCACTGTAATAGAAGAGCAGTTGCCTGCCTGCCAGCTTCTGTGTGAGGTTCACATTGGATACTGTGCCTACTTGCCCAGTGCCACCACTCATATCTGTTTTAACAATTGGTTAAGCTTTACATTTAAAATAAATAATTTGTTTTCACTGTAATAGAAGAGCAGTTGCCTGACTGCCAGCTTCTGTGTCAGGTTGGATGCCTTGCCCATTTGCACAGTCAGTGCCACCACTCATATCTGTTTTAACAATAGCTTAAGCTTTAGATTTTAAAGAAATCATTTTTTTTCACTGTAATAGAAGATCAGTTAGTTGTCTGCAAGCGTCTGGGTGTCAGGCCTACTTCAGCGTGTGCTCTGTAGACCTGTTCCAGCGTGCTTTGACAGTTGCCAATCATATTTGGTGTCTCTATAGCGTGCTTTTAAAACTAAAATTTGTTTTTCACTGTTATAGATTGAATAGCAGTTACTTGTCTTCAAGCGGGTGTCTCAGGCCTACAGTGTGTGCTCTGCAGAACTGTTCCAGTGCACATTGCCAATCATATCTGGTGTCTCTATAGCGTGCTTTTAAAACCAAAATTAGTTTTTCACTGTTATAGATTGAATAGCAGTTACTTGTCTTCAAGCGGGTGTCTCAGGCCTACAGTGTGTGCTCTGCAGAACTGTTCCAGTGCACATTGCCAATCATATCTGGTGTCTCTATAGCGTGCTTTTAAAACCAAAATTTGTTTTTCACTGTTATAGATTGAATAGCAGTTACTTGTCTTCAAGCGGCTCTGTCAGTCCTTCCTTCAGCGTGTGCTCTGCAGAACTGTTCCAGTGCACATTGCCAATCATATCTGGTCTCACAGTAGCTTGCACGCATAGTACCACTAATCCCCCAAAAAATGACAGGCAGAGGCAGGCCACCCCGCAGGGGCCGTCGTGGTCGTGGTGCTGTGATTCCCTTTTGCCCTAGAATAATGCCCAGTTTTCAGAAGCCACGTACCCTGAACTTGAAAAGTTCTGAGGACTTAGTTGACTGGCTAACACTGGACACCCAATCTTGTACAGCCTCCGCTCGGAACCTTGACGCACCATCCTCCTCCAGCTTAGCTCCAGGCACCTCTCAAGATAGCACTCACCCGCCTGCCGCCACCACCAAAACTAGCACCACAGCCGCTTTACTTGGTATGTCAGAGGAGTTATTCACACACCCGTTTGAAGAAATGAGTGATGCGCAACCATTATTGCTAGAGGATGTAGATAACAGGGATATGTCTCAGGCAGGCAGCATTAAACACATGGAGGTACGGTGTGATGATGATGATGATGTTGTACCCGCTGCTGCTTCCTTTTCTGAGTTGTCAGATACAAGCGAAGCGGTTGATGATGACGATGCGTCCATGGATGTCACGTGGGTGCCCGCTAGAAGAGAAGAAGAACAGGGCGAAAGTTCAGATGGGGAGACAGAGAGGAGGAGGAGACAAGTTGGAAGCAGGGGGGGGTCGTCGCAAGGAGCTAGTGGCACAGTCAGACAGCATGCATCGGCACCCGGGGTCAGCCCGACAGCACGCCAAGCTGTGTCCACCACCAGAATGCCGTCATTGCAGAGCTCAGCAGTGTGGCATTTTTTTTGTGTGTCTGCCTCTGACAACAGCGATGCCATTTGCAACCTGTGCCAAAGGAAACTGAGTCGTGGGAGGTCCAACACCCACCTAGGTACAACTGCTTTGCGTAGGCACATGATCTCACATCACAAACGCCTATGGGATCAACACATGAGTACAAGCAGCACGCCTACTCTAAGCCGCCATCCTCCTCCTGGTCCAGCATCTTCAGCCACGTCAACCACTGCTGTCCTTCTTGCCCCCTCTCAACCATCCGCCACTCCGTCTCCCGCCTTGAGCAGTTCCCGCTCATCTGCCCACAGTCATGTGTTTCTGTCAAGGACATGTTTGAGCGTAAGAAGCCAATGTCACCAAGTCACCCCCTTGCCCAGCGTCTGACAGCTGGCTTGTCCGAACTATTAGCCCGCCAGCTTTTACCATACAATCTGGTTGAGTCTGAGGCATTCAAAAAATTTGTAGCTATTGGGACACCGCAGTGGAAGGTACCCGGCCGGAATTTCTTTTCACAGAAGGCAATCCCCAACTTGTACTCGATTGTGCAAAAGGAAGTCATGGCATGTCTGGCACACAGTGTTGGGGCAAGGGTCCATCTGACCACTGATACCTGGTCTGCAAAGCATGGTCAGGGCAGGTATATCACCTACACTGCGCATTGGGTAAACCTGCTGACGGCTGACAAGCAAGGAATGCGTGGCATTGCAGAGGAGTTGGTGACACCGCCACGAATTGCAGGCAGTCCTGCTGCCACCTCCTCTACTCCTCCTACTCCATCCTCTTCCATAACCTCCTCGGCTGAGTCCTCTTGTGCCGCTGCTTCTTGCTCCACATCAACGGCACCCCCCCAGCTCCCCAGGTACTATTCCACATCCCGGATACGGCAGTGTCACGCCGTCTTGGGTTTGACTTGCTTGAAAGCAGAGAGTCACACCGGACAAGCACTCCTGTCCGCCCTGAACGCACAGGTGGAAAAGTGGCTGACTCCGCAGCAACTGGATATCGGCAAAGTGGTGTGTGACAACGGAAAAAAATTGATAGCGGCATTGAAGTTGGGCAAGTTGACACATGTGCCGTGCATGGCACATGTGTGTAATCTGATCGTACAACGCTTTGTGCATAAGTACACAGGCTTACAGGACGTCCTGAAGCAGGCCAGGAAGGTGTGTGGCCATTTCAGGCGTTCCTACACGGCCATGGCTCACTTTGCCGATATCCAGCGGCGAAACAACATGCCAGTGAGGCACTTGATTTGCGACAGCCCTACACGTTGGAATTCAACACTCCTAATGTTCGACCGCCTGCTCCAACAAGAAAAAGCTGTTAATGAATATTTGTATGACCGGGGTGCTAGGACAGCCTCTGGGGAGCTGGGAATTTTTTTGCCGCGTTACTGGACGCTCATGCGCAATGCCTGTAGGCTCATGCGTCCTTTTGAGGAGGTGACAAACCTAGTCAGTCGCAGTTGTGTGTGTGCGTGTGTATGGCTGTCTGCCTGTGTGTGTGTGACAGGGTGAAGATTTCTTGCACATGGGTGTGACAGGGTGAAGATTTCTTGCACAGGGCGCCCAAAGGCCTAAGGCTGGCCCTGCGCATGGGTCAGTGGCTCTGCACCAGACTTCCCTCCAATTGATCAAAGTTAAAGGATTTCAAGTGGACTGATTACAATTACAGGGCCTCTAAAGAGTCCTGTATTGTTATTTGTCGTCACTACCTTCCCGTGTCGGGAGTGGGTCATTTGCGCCCCTGCTGCCTTCCTTGCATGTGGTAGCTGTTTGTCAGGGATTTGTCAATCCATATCTGCCAAGTGACCCTATGTAGGGGTAACAGTCCCTATTCTGCTCTGTGTCAGTGTGTATCAGGGATCATTAGGATAGGTGTCAATCCATATCTGCCAAGTGACCCTATGTAGGGGGAACAGTCCCTATTCTGCTCTGTGTCAGTGTGTATCATGGACTCTGTGGACAGGGAACAGTCCCTATTCTGCTCTGTGTCAGTGTGTATCATGGACTCTGTGGACAGGGAACAGTCTCTATTCTGCTCTGTGTCAGTGTGTATCATGGTCTCTGAGGACAGGTGTCAATCCATATCTGCCAAGTGACCCTATGTAGGGGGAACAGTCTCTATTCTGCTCTGTGTCAGTGTGTATCAGGGGTTTTGAGGACAGGTGTCAATCCATATCTGCCAAGTGACCCTATGTAGGGGGAACAGTCTCTATTCTGCTCTGTGTCAGTGTGTATCAGGGGTTTTGAGGACAGGTGTCAATCCATACCTGCCAAGTGACCCTATGTAGCGGGAACAGTCTCTATTCTGCTCTGTGTCAGTGTGTATCATGGACTCTGTGGACAGGGAACAGTCCCTATTCTGCTCTGTGTCAGTGTGTATCATGGACTCTGTGGACAGGGAACAGTCTCTATTCTGCTCTGTGTCAGTGTGTATCATGGTCTCTGAGGACAGGTGTCAATCCATATCTGCCAAGTGACCCTATGTAGGGGGAACAGTCTCTATTCTGCTCTGTGTCAGTGTGTATCAGGGGTTTTGAGGACAGGTGTCAATCCATATCTGCCAAGTGACCCTATGTAGGGGGAACAGTCTCTATTCTGCTCTGTGTCAGTGTGTATCAGGGGTTTTGAGGACAGGTGTCAATCCATATCTGCCAAGTGACCCTATGTAGGGGGAACAGTCTCTATTCTGCTCTGTGTCAGTGTGTATCAGGGGTTTTGAGGACAGGTGTCAATCCATATCTGCCAAGTGACCCTATGTAGGGGGAACAGTCTCTATTCTGCTCTGTGTCAGTGGGTATCAGGGCTGGGCTTTGAGGACAGGTGTCAATGTTAGGTGATTTCTGCCCTTTATGGATTAAAAGCAGACTCTGCATCAACTATGTAATTTTCCATGGGAGTTTTGCCATGGATCCCCCTCCGGCATGCCACAGTCCAGGTGTTAGTCCCCTTGAAACAACTTTTCCATCACTATTGTGGCCAGAAAGAGTCCCTGTTGTTTTTAAAATTCGCCTGCCCATTGAAGTCAATGGCGGTTCGCCGGTTCGCGAACATTTGCGGAAGTTCGCGTTCGCCGTTCGCGAACCGAAAATTTTGGGTTCGCGACAACACTATTAACAGGTAGGCATTTTTGTTTGCCTTGAGTTCTCTTAGTTCCAACTGAAGGGGCAGTAATTGAGAGTGATGTTGTGGAATGGTTTTTGTTTGTCTTTGTTAATCTAGTAATCTGTTAATAGAGAAGTGTATATTTTGGCGTTTATTTTTTTTTTTAACAACTGGCATATTTTATGAAACTTCCTCTAGCTAAGGTCTTATGAGCCAGGCAGATCAAGTCAATGAATGATTTCATAAATCCCATGGTGTACAATTAACTGAGAAATAAGAGGAAAGTTCTTATGTTCTCCACTATTTGAGGATACAGGTGTTCATTGATTCTCCATGCACTAAAAGCTTTACTTACATAGGGTTCTGTTAGTTTTAGCAGATTAGAGGAGGGGTCGGACCACAATATTGTCCCGATTTTCATTAGTTGCGTGGCTGGAAGTAAGCAGCTGTGAATTAAAAAACAAACCGCTGTTTTAACGCATGTCTCTTCTTCTGGGCTGGGAGCCCACTCAGAACTTCATCCAACCCACCGGCCATCTACTCCGAGGGCTACCCGTGACCCTGAGTTCCTTTTGGTTCATGTTCCTGCCACCTGGCGCACCAGGATCCTTGGACAGAGGAAAACGGCTCCCGTTAAGGTCGGGACTTGGGAAGCTGTAGGGCTGCAAGGCCATGTCATATCTACCTGCATTAAAATCAGCCAGCCATCCGACTACCTGAAGGGGACTGAGGTGAAATTGTGCTTGGCAAAGAGACTGCCTTCCTACTGTGGCCGGCTTGCGGTGTCAGGTGACTACTAGCTGATCAACTTTATTACAGCAAATATCTTATTTGTTTTACTATCTGTTTTGGTCAATGTGATGCCTTTTTTGTTGTTGTCCTTGATACCCGGTGGTATTTAAGCTCATTCTACCTAGATTACTTCTCCATGTTAGTTAGTTAGTAAACTTTACTCATACCTCTACCTAGGCATGCTTATCTAGCCTGTTAACTCAGTACTTAAGCATGATTACCTGTACTATACCTACACTCAACTTCGCTCTGTTCAATATCTGCAAGGATAGGCCTTAAGTGAATCTACACTGTGCTCTGTTCTTAGTTTCTGTAAGGGCACACTGTGCAGCTTAATAGGGACGAATTAGCCGCGAGGCAAACAAGGCATTTGCCTTGGGCGGCATTTTCCAGGGGGCAGCAAAAAAAAGCCGCCCCCAAATGCCCAGGGCAAATGTCTTGTTAGCTTTGCGGCTAACTAAAAATCCGGTCCAGCCGGCGGGCAGCACTGGGCTGGCGAGGGAGCACTTTCCCCTGAGCTCTCTGCTCAGCTCCGCAGAGTGATGTCGGGAGCCGGAATATGACGTCATGCCTAGGGCAGCACAAAACCAGGATACACCACTGCAGCTTACCTAATCATGTTTTGGATCTAATTATATATTTTTTTCTTGTCCTGCATACTGATTCTTTTTTCAAAAATGTTTGCAATTCCTAAGATTGCCATGCCGGTGTTATACTATGCTTGTTTTTGTGGAGCTCGCAAATGCTGTTGTGCAATACTAACATGATCAACTTAAACATCCCGAAAATTGTGAACGATGGGTCTATGTGATCAGTGGATCACTGGATAAGGGTTAACTACAAATGTTGGATAAGGGCTTAGAGGATATACAAAAATAAATAAATAAAAAATTGATTTGAGTCTGATTGGTGAAGGTTCTTTCTGGGCTGACATAAGCCTATATGGCTGCAGAGATACATACAAAAGGATGTGGGGGTCATGAGAGACACACAGATGGCAGTGTAGAGAGACAAATGGGAGTAGAGCAATGCACAAAAAAATTATATTTTTTTGGGAGGGTGCCAACAGGGAATTCTGTCCTGGGGCTGAATATCTCATGCTTCTTCTTTTAGATAAGTATTATTATTTTTTTGTTACGGTAATTAATTTACTGTATTTTTTGCACATTGTTCACTTCCTGCATGTTATGTCCATGTATCTGCTCTATAAAGTTGTATAAGACAACAGAGCTCTCTGGTTGCAATAAAAGGACGTTTGCATAGTTTTTATAATTTAAAAAAAAAAAAAAAAATTAAATAGCCTTCTGCCCTTTCTCTTTAACAAGTCAGCAATTAAATTTTGTGATATAGTACCATGCATTGACTGTGCAGAGTATTAGGGTTTGTTTGTTTTAAGAGTGCCAAAATATTGGTCTTTAAGAATCCATTATTGGGTTAAATCACTAAAATATTGAATTGCATTAAATTTAACCACAGATGCCAAAATGTAGGCACATAGCTATTTTGGAAAAATTCTCCAACTCAGCTATGCATATTTTGGCCTACATTCTGCAGTTAGAATTTAAAATTTACCAGTAGATTGAAAAGCATTTTTTTTTTTAATACTTTGCATTCCCCAGAGTTTTTTCTTGTTGTATCGCTTGCAAAAATCACAACAAGCTACGATAATTTCCATTTAAACAATGCAGTGTGCATAAATTTGGACCTGACTGAGAAAAAAAAACAATCATTAGAAGAGAGAGGAACAGTGCTTGAAGGCATTTCTTGTCAAGGTGTGTCCATAAGCTATACTACCTTTAAACTACAAGATGAAACTGTGACTCATATAAAGGATGGATGTTTTTCTCCTTAATATTTAAGTACAACATGAACTTTCCCATGTGATGGGCCCTGAGAATGCGTAGGTGGACTTCATATTTGACAAGTCACTTATCACCTGTTTGTTTTGTACGACAATATTTAAATTGTGTTTGCTGCAGGTTCATGTCAAATATTTGGACAGTACTAACAAAAGGCCAAACCAGTCTGACCTGGTAGAGGACAAAGGACACTCTAATTTTAGGTGGGTTAAGGGGGGGAATAGGGCGTGGAAGGGGTGTCCAGGAGCAGAGCTGTTCTGAGAAATTGTAGCTGATTTACTAATAAATATTTATGCAATTTCAAAGTGATTTAGATTCTTTGGAAAAAATTTAGATTTCACTTTCAAGTTAGAGCTCCTCTTGTCTCCATTGGATTATCTTCTATTTGTGATGGAGTCTTTCCTTTAAAAAACCTTTTAAGACATAACTTACGGATGAACGTTTTAAGGTGTAGATACGTGGAAAAGTGAACCAGATTCTCTGTTGGACAAAATTTTAGACCTCTTGCTAGTACTCTTTTTTTTTTTTTTGCAGGAGATTTTTCTAGAGAGGTTGTATATCCCAGTACCTACTAAATCTTTCCTCTTTTTTCTTCTCTGAATCCTCCATCCACCTCTTGTACCTCTCCTTCTTCTATCTCTATTCTTCTTTTTTTGTGAATAGTTTGAAACATTTTTCTTTTCGTTTTTGTTCCCATCCGAAAAAATCCCCGGATTCATCCAGGTTTCCAAGGTTTTAAATCTATTTTCTATAGATATTGTTCCTCTTCTGTAATTAATCCTATTATTTCTACCTTCTCCTTGTTTCTCCTCATTTTTCCTTTCTGATTTATCATGTACCTCCTTTCTTTCCCAGGATACCTTCCTAGTTTTAAAATTTGCAAAATGCAAACATTACATACAAACACACCCCTACATTCAGACAAACATACTCCATACAAAAACATACATACATTTAAACACACAAATACTGCTCAGTGCTAAATACAATCCTGCAAGTATGGAGAATCGGTAGAGCCCCAGCTTTCAAAGCATTGTTGATGTTGCACGACAGATGGGGATCTATCTTTTAGCCACCTTGTGTACAAACACAGACATACATACAGAGACAGTCTGTATGTCTCTGTATGATTGTGTGCATATGTATGTATCTGTATCACGGTGTATGTACGTCTCTTTATGTCTGTGTCTGTATTTATCTGTGTGCCTGTGTCTGTATGAATGTATGTCTGTATTTGTACCTGTATGTGTAGATTGTATGACTGGGTTTGATTGTGTGCCTTTTATGACTGTGTGTCTGTATATCTTTTTGACAATGTGCCTGAATAACTATGTTTGTGTGCTTCTATGGTTGTGTGTCTGTATGTTTGTGTATTTGTCCATATATATATATATATATATATATTTGCCTGTATCTATGTCTATATGGGAGAAAGAGAGATGGATAGGGGCTACAGGGAAAACAAGTGACAGAAAGGGGCTGGGGGGGAAGAAAGAGACACACAGGGGCTGGTTGGGAAGTAAGACATACATAAGAGGGGTTGTAAGAGATACACTAACATGGGGGTGTAAGGCACAAAGGGGCAAAAGGGGTAAGACATTCAAGAGAGGGGATATGAAACACTAATGGGAATAAGAAATTCAAAAGGGGGTGTAAGAGACACAGAGGTGAAGATGCATTTTTTTTGGAAGGGGGGGTGGGGCGGGTGAGGGGAAGGATGGCAGCAAAATGCATCTTCGCCTATGTAGACAAAAATTCTTGCACCGGCCTTGTATGGAACTCTGTTATACACTCAGACACACCAACAACATGGAGCTACTATACAGAATTATGAATTTGCATTGATGGTAAAAATTAGCACAAATTAGTCCTCATGCACCACTAAAAAAAGTGGAGGATGTGTGACCATTCCTTTTGAAATTTAACTGGGAGATCCATAATACCCTAAAACCTAGAATATTAGAATCTGTGAAGACTGGTTTAAGAGCCACTATTTTTTAATGATATTTATATCCAAATTGGGCGCATGGTTTAGAATTTAATGAATTCTTTACATGTAGTCTATTCTACATGCGGTCTAAAGAGCTGTTGATGCAAGTAAAGCAGGCCATCATGATATGAACCCACCCAATAAACCCACAAGAGAGAATGCAGTAACATTAGGAGTGGCCAAATCAACTACTTAGTAACTTGTTAAAAAGAAGGAAGGCACTGGCATTGGCGGATCCAGGGGGGGGGCAACGGGGCAATTGCCCCCCCCCCGAGAAAATATTGCTGCCCGTGGCTCTCCCCTGCCGGCCGCACCAGCCCTGCTGATTGCCTGCACGGACCGGAGGGGAGATCAGTGATCTCCCTCCCCGGCCCACACAGGCAGATTGCTGGGCGGCCGGCAGGGGAGGGAGTGGGAGAGAGAACCCGGGGGAGCTCTTACCTGCAGCTCCGCCGGGTTCTCCTCTCGCGAGCACGGAGCATTACCATGGCAACGCTCCGTTCTCGCGAGAGTGAACTCTAGCCTGAGCTGCAGGTTAGAGTTCACTCCCCCACTAGAACCACCAGGGACTGGAAGAGAAAGCAATGTCTCCCCATCCCTCAGCAAAGGTAAGAAGGGAGGGGGGACATTAGCTTTATTTATTTAATTATTATTTAATAATTAAAACAAAAAAAATATCTTTTATCTGCCCCCCTATACCCTCACACACTGCATCACACAGCCCCCCTTACCTACACAGCCCCCCCTTACCTACACAGCCCCCCTTACATACAGTCCCCCTTACCTACACAGCCCCCCTTACCTACACAGCCCCCCCTTACCTACACAGCCCCCCTTACATACACAGTCCCCCCTTACCTACACAGCCCCCCTTACCTACACAGCCCCCCTCTTACATACACAGCCCCCCTCTTACATACACAGCCCCCCCTTACCTACACAGCCCCCCTTACCTACACAGCCCCCCCTTACATACACAGTCCCCCTTACCTACACAGCCCCCCTTACCTACACAGCCCCCCCTTACCTACACAGCCCCCCTTACCTACACAGCCCCCCTTACCTACACAGCCCCCCTTACCTACACAGCCCCCCTTACCTACACAGCCCCCCTCTTACATACACAGCCCCCCTCTTACATACACAGCCCCCTCTTACATACACAGCCCCCCCTTACATACACAGCCCCCCTCTTACATACACAGCCCCCCCTTACATACACAGCCCCCCTTAAACACACAGCCCCCTTACATACACAGCCCCCCTCTTACATACACAGCCCCCCCTTAAACACACAGCCCCCTTACATACACAGCCCCCTCTTACATACACAGCCCCCCTTACATACACAGCCCCCCCTTACATACACAGCCCCCCTCTTACATACACAGCCCCCCTCTTACATACACAGCCCCCCTCTTACATACACAGCCCCCCTTACATACACAGCCCCCCTCTTACATGCACAGCCCCCCCTTAAACACACAGCCCCCTTACATACACAGCCCCCCTCTTACATACACAGCCCCCCCTTAAACACACAGCCCCCTTACATACACAGCCCCCCTCTTACATACACAGCCCCCCTTACATACACAGCCCCCCTTACATACACAGCCCCCCTCTTACATACACAGCCCCCCCTTACATACACAGCCCCCCCTTACATACACAGCCCCCCCTTACACACACAGCCCCCCTTACACACACAGCCCCCCTTACACACACAGCCCCCCTTACACACACAGACCCTCTTACACACACACACCCCCTTACATACACAGACCCCCTTTACATACTCAGCCCCCCTTACATACTCAGCCCCCCTTACATACTCAGCCCCCCTTACACACACAGCCCCCTCTAACATACACAGCCTCCCTTACATACACAGCCCCCCTCTTACACACAGCCCCCCCTTACACACACAGCTCCCCCTTACAAACATAGCCCCTTTTACACACACACAGCCCCCCTTACACATAGCCCCCAATACACTCACTGCCCCCCATACACACACAAAGCACCCCTCACACAAAAACACGCTGCGCCACTCACGCACAAACACACTGCTCCCAATACACACACTGCACAATTTACACACAAACACACTGCTCCCAATATACATATTGCTACCCCATACATACACTGCACCCCTCTCACACACGCACTACCCCTCCATACACATACTGCGACCCTCACACACACTGCACCCCTCACACACATACACACTACAACCCCTATCCCGGCAGACATGGGTAAGTTATCAAACATTTTTTTAAACAGTTTGACTACTTACTCTGGGAGGGCGCCACAGCAACTCCTGGCACCAAAACCACTACAGAGAGCTGTAGTGGTTATTGTGCCTGGGTTGTTTCTTAAAATAATCTGCCAGTGCCCCTCCCGAGATTAGCTTCTGGATCCGCCACTGGGCACTGGTGAGCTCAGCGACACCAAAAGGGCGACACAACACTCTCCAAAAAGTAGATTAATTTTTAAAATCTATAATCAAGAGAAGACTTAGTAAAATCATGCACAGAAGGTTTACCACAGAGGGTTTACCACAAGGTGGGTACCTTAATGCAGAAATTCTGGTTCTCTCGTTTATCAGCTAAATACTAGACATGTTTTGGAAAAAATACATATATTGCTCTCCAATCAGGGATATTTTACTAATGTGAAAATTGTTGGGAATTTAAACTGAATTTCAGATTTCACACCAGTCTTCAATAGTGAGGTATATTTAAGAGCAATCAAAGTACCACATCCAGATATTTTTACACAAAAGGTTGATTGACTAAATATTATTGCAGTTTTTTCTTTTTATATTTTCTCTTAAATACATAGCTTTGGTTGTAAAATGTATATTTAGAGCAGAGGTGTTTGCAATAAAAATATTATTTAGGTATTTGTGAGAATGTATAATTGGCAATCCACAATGAAATAATAATTTTAAAAGAATCTGGATACTTTTGTAACGGCACCATTGTTATATATATTGCAAATCATATATACATACATATGTTTCTATGCCCAAGAAGGACCCCTCAAAGTCATTGGAAGCCATGCATGCCTATGCCATCACACTGCCTCCACCGTTTTTTTACAGATGATGTTGTATGCCTCGGGTCATGAGCTGTTCCAAGCCTTTCCATACTTTTTTCTTCTCATCATTCTGGTATAAGTTAGTCTTAGTTTCATCTGTCCAAAGAATGCTGTTCCAGAACTGGGCTGGCTTATTTAGATGTTATTTGGCAAAGTCTAATTGGGCCTTTATATTCTTGAGGCTTATGAATGGTTTGCACCTTGTGATGAAAACTCTGTATTTGCTCTTGTGAAGTCTTCTCTTTATGGTAGACTTGTGTAATGATATGTCTACCGCTTGGAGAGCGTTCTTCACTTGGTGGGATGGTGTGAAGGGTTTTTTCTTTACCGTGGAAAGGGTCCTACGATCATCCACCACTGCTGCTTTCCATGGATGTCCAGGCTTTTTTGTGCTGCAAAGCTCACCAGTGCCTTATTTCTTTTCTCAGAATGTATCAAACTGTCAACTCCTAATGTTCCTGTTATCTCTCTGACGCATTTTTTTTGCAGCCTAAGGATTGCTTCTTTCTTTTGCACTGAGAGCTCCTTTGACTACATGTTGTGGGTTCACAGCAACAGCTTCCAAATGCAAATATCGCACCTGGAATTAACTCCAGACCTGTTACCTGCTTAATATATGAAGAAATAACAAAGGAATAGCCCACACCTGTCCATGTAACAGATTTAGAGTCAATTGTCCAATTATGTTTTGGTCCCTTGTAAAAGAGGGGGCTACACACAGGGCCGGACTGGGGATACGAAGCAGCCTTGTCATGTGCTATGTAGGATGTATATATGTATATATATATATATATATATATATATATATATATATATATATATATATATATATATATATATTTATATATATTATTGATACATTTCTTCTTCTAATTCAAAATATTAGTTCTTTCAGGGTAATTAAATTATACAGTAAAGCATACTCACACACAGAGACAGACAATCTTACTGATGCACACAAATAGGCTCATTGACAGACAATCTCAATGACACACACAGACAAGGTTACTGGCACACACACAAATTTAGTACAGACAAACTCTGGTACACACACAAGCTTACTACAGACAAGCTCACTGTCACACACACACGCTCACTACAGACAAGCTCACTGATGCGCACACACTCTCTCTACAGACAAGCCCATTGACACACACATGCTCCCTACAGAAGAGCTCACTAACACACATATTAACTACAGACAAGCTCACTGGCACACACATGCTTACTACAGACAAGCTCACTGACACACATATGGTCACTACAGACAAGCTCACAATCACACACATGCTTACTACAGACAAGCTCACTGTTCACACATGCTCACCACAGACAGGCTCCGACACACCCATGCTCCTTACAGACAAGCTCACTAACATGCACACACATATGATCCCTACAGACAAGCTCACTGACACACATACAAGCTCACTCACTAGCAGGCACACACACACACACACACACAAACTCACTAGCAGGTGCACACACAGAGGCTCCCTCACTAGCAGATGCGCACACACACACACACACACACACACAGAAGCTTGCTCGCTCTCTCACTAGCAGATGCACACACACAGAGGCAGACAGTCACTGACACCAAGGCAGACATCCACACACACAGAGACAGGCACACAGCCACACACACCCAGGCAGACAGTCACACAGGCAGACAGTCACACACTCACACACACACACACACATACAGGCAGACAGTCACACACACACACACACACACAGGCAGACAGTCACACACACACACACACGCAGACAGTCACACACACACACACACACACACACACACACACACAGGCAGACAGCCACACACACACACACACACACACACACACGCAGACAGTCACACACTCACACAGGCAGACAGCCACACACACACACAGGCAGACAGTCACACACACACACACAGGCAGACAGACAGACAGACACACACACACAAACAGTCACACACACAGGCAGACAGTCACACACTCACAGGCAGTCACACACAGACACACTGATCTGCTTCTTACCTCCACATCCTTTGGAGCTCCTGGAGGCTGGTTGTTGGGGAAGCAGGGACTCCTTCCTGCTTCCCATGCAGCAGTTACCAGGACCCCCGCCGCATGCTAAGCTCCGCCCCGCAGCACGCTAGCTCCGCCCCCAACGCAAATTTGTTTTTTGTAATCCCGGCTGGCCATGTGTGAGCTGGGCCGGCCGCCTGGCTCCCCTGCTCCCATGGGGCCCTGTGCGGCCACACAGCTGACACATGGCCGGCCGGGATTACAGGAGCCTGATCACTGATTAGGGCTGTCAGCCCAACCCCAGGTGCCGCGGCCCACCGGGAAATTTCCCGGTATCCCGGTGGGCCAGTCCGGCCCTGGCTACACATTAAAGAGCTGTAATACCTAAGCTCTTCCTCCAATTTGGATTTGAATACCCTAAAACTAAAGCTGAGAGGCTGTACTTTAAGTCCACATTCCCATATTTCCAGACCTAACTGTATATAGATGTTGCTGTCAGGGTACCTGAAGTCTCTACCTCGGAGGAGGTTAGACTTTCAAACGGCCGTCCTCTCAGGGGGGCTGATCCACCCAATCCTCACAGCTCTCATAGCCATTTACACGCCGGCCGCGATAGCCCCGCTTCCTTTTATGACGCGGCGCTCAGGAGCCAACGTCATGACGGCAATCACGTCCCGACCTGTCAATCTAGTTCCGAACAACGAATCAGGGCTCGGCAAGGACGGAGTCATCAATTAAAGAACCAAGGTATAAAATAGGGATGTGTGTAATGGTTCATTGCCCTGTCGTGGTTCTAGCTTGTCTGGTCACTCAGTGCTCTTATTACTGTTTGTCTTTTTGGTTCTGACTCGGCTTGTATTTTCGTTCCTGCTTATCTTTGGTTTCCTTTGACCTCGGCTCGTCTCTCGCTTACCTGTTCTCTCGTTCCCTCGACCTCGGCTTGTCTCTGACCATTCTTTGCTTTCTCCTTACGTTAGTCCGGCCATTCTAAGGTCCGGTATACGTACCTAGCTCCTGTTTGTATTCTGCGTGTTGGATCCCTGTCCCGATCCTGACATTACGACAGGGCCAATGGATCCTGCAGGTACAAACGCTCAGATTGGTTCTCCTGACTCGAGATTTGAAGCCATGGACCATAGAATGGACCAGATGGCTCTGGCGCTGCAAGCTTTGCTATCCCATCCTAGTATTCAATGAGAGGAGATGCGTACACCACCCATCTCTCTTGTTAATACAGGCCTAGAAGTAGCCACAGTGGGAGCCTCTTCCCGTGTTACTTCCCCTTTACGCTATGGGGGTTCTCCGGATACCTGTCGAGGTTTCCTAAACCAGATAGGGATTCATTTTGAATTACAACCCCGCGCCTACCCTACAGACAGGGCGAAGGTTGGATTCATAATCTCGTTACTCACTGACAAAGCTCTTAGATGGGCTAACCCTCTGTGGGAAAATGATAATCCAGTAGTCTATAATTATAATGCATTTGTCACTACTTTTAGGAGAACTTTTGACCCTCCAGGAAGAAAGGCCAGTGCAGCTAGACTACTATTACGTCTTAGACAGCATAGCCAAACCCTTGTGGATTATGCGTTAGAGTTCAGATCCTTGGCGGCAGAGGTCAAGTGGAAGGAACAGGCCTATATGGACGTATTTCTGAACGGATTATCAGATGAGATCCTAGACGAGGTTGTCACAAGAGATCTTCCTGAAAATTTGGAAGAATTTATTTCATTTATTTCTCGAATAGATGAACGCATGAGACAGAGGCAGAACACTCGAGATAGAACTCATAGACCTTCCTTAAGACTAGCTCCCGCATTTCAGAATTCTGAATCTACAACTCTAGCTCTCCCAGAACCTATGCAAATAGGTAACACTCGTCTCTCAGAAAGTGAAAGACAATACAGGAGAAGGGAGGGTCTGTGTATGTATTGTGGAGTAAGAGGTCACCTACGCCTAAATTACCCTAACCGTCCGGGAAACGCTCGCACCTAAGTTTCTCAAGAGGACAGGCCTTGGGTGTTTCTATCTTGTCCTCTACATATGATTACAAGGATCATAGGCTTCTGTTACCTGTTTCTTTAGCTTGGGAAAAGGGAGTACTTAATGCTATGGCATTGATAGATTCCGGAGCAGCTGAAAGCTTTATTGACCAAGCCTTTGTCACGAACCACTCTATCCCATAAGGGATACACCCTTGGCCGTTGAGGCCATAGATGGTAGACCATTATCAGACCCTGTTATTTTTCGTGAGACTATACCAGTTAAGTTAACCATTGGTATTCTACACGAGGAGGGAATATCTCTCATGCTTATCTCATCTCCTTCAGTTCCAATAGTCTTGGGGTATCCCTAGCTTAAGACGCATAACCCTATTATTGATTGGGAACAAGGTGAGATAGTCTCCTGGGGTCAGGGTTGCCAGAGAGGTTGTTTACAGAAAATCTCGCCGGTTTGCGTAGTTGACGCACCAAGTAACTCTAACCAGTCCACAGATTTACGGATACCATCTCAGTAACTGGATTTAAAGGCAGTCTTTGATAAAAAGAGGGCTGATACTTTACCCCCACACAGGTCCTTTGACTGTAAGATTCGACTCCTGCCTGGTACTATGCCTCCGAGGGGTACTGTATATCCTCTATCCACTAAGGAGAACTTAGTCTTAGAGGAATACATACGGGAGAACCTAGACAAGGGATTTATTAGGAGATCCTCTTCTCCAGCCGGGGCCGGTTTCTTTTTTGTAGATAAGAAAGACGGCACTCTACGGCCTTGCATTGATTATCGGGGCTTGAATAAGATAACGATCAGAAATGCTTATCCTATTCCCTTGATTACTGAGCTATTTGATCGTCTGAAAGGCTCCAAGATTTTTACCAAGTTAGATCTGAGGGGAGCTTATAACTTGGTGAGAATTCAGCAGGGTGATGAATGGAAAACGGCTTTCAATACCCGGTATGGCCACTATGAGTATACGGTAATGCCCTTCGGGCTTTGCAATGCTCCTGCTGTATTCCAGGACCTAATTAATGAGGTTCTTAGGGAATTTCAACATGAATGTGTTATAGTCTATTTGGATGATATACTAATACACTCTAGAGAGCCTGAGACTCACCACAAACAAGTCAGAAGGGTATTGCGTAAGCTTCTACAACATGGTTTGTACTGCAAATTGGAGAAGTGTAGCTTTGACCAATCTCAGATAAACTTTCTTGGTTACGTTATTTCTGGAGACGGGTTTAGGATGGACCCGGTTAAACTCCAATCAATCTTAGATTGACCATTGCCCAAGGGACTCAAGGCCATTCAGAGGTTTATCGGATTCTCCAATTATTACAGGCGCTTCATTAAGGGGTACTCGTCTATTATTGCTCCTATTACCAATATGACTAGACAGGGTGCTGATACCAAGACCTGGTCTCCTGAGGCGCTTGTGGCTTTCAGAACTCTCAAGGAACAGTTTGCCTCAGCACCGATATTAGTTCATCCTGACACCTCTTTGCCTTTTTTACTCGAGGTAGACGCCTCAGAGACAGGTATAGGCGCCATCTTGTCCCAAAGGCTAGGTTTGAATAAACCGCTGCACCCATGTGGTTTTTTTTTCAAGAAATTGTCTGGGCCTGAGAGCAGATATGATATTGGTGACAGGGAACTATTAGCGGTCATTATGGCTTTAAAGGAGTGGAGACATTTGTTGGAAGGGACTTTACACCCGGTTACTATTTTGACGGATCACAAGAATTTGTCATATATAGGGGAAGCCAAGCGCTTGTCCACCAGGCAGGCTCGTTGGTCTTTGTTCCTTACTCATTTCAACTACGTGCTCACTTATAGACCTGGTTCTAAGAACTCTAAGGCTGATGCATTGTCCTGCCAACATGAACCTTCTACTATGTCTGATATGGTTTTTTCTTCTGTAGTTCCCAAGTGTAATATTGTTGCCAACACGAGCATCAAAATTCACTCCCCGTTGCTTGCTAAGATCAAGAAATTACAGCATCTGGCTCCCAGACTTGTTCCGGGGGATCGGTACTTCGTTCCTCCTGAACTCCAACTGGAACTGATGCAGTGTTTTCATAACAGTAAATTTGCCGGACACCCTGGCATACGCATGTCGTGTTCTCTGATTTCTAAAGATTTCTGGTGGCCTTCGTTACGTAAGGATGTTAAGGACTTCGTCGGGGCATGTGATGTCTGTATGAGGACTAAACAACCTCATACGCTTCCTTGTGGTCTTTTGCACCCCCTAGAAATTCCCGAGAAACCATGGTCTTGTTTGGCTATGGACTTCATTGTCGATTTGCCTGTTTCTAAAAAACATACTGTTATCCTCACGGTAATTGACAGGTTTACTAAAATGGCTCATTTTGTACCCCTGCCTAAATTGCCCTCTTCTCCCGAATTGGCTGAGATTTTCGCGAGGGAGATTTTTCGTTTACATGGTATTCCTTCTGAAATTGTTTCTGATAGAGGGTCCCAATTTGTTTCCCGGTTTTGGAGGTCCTTCTGTTCTCAATTTGGCATCAAATTGAATTTTTCTTCTGCCTATCATCCCCAGTCCAACGGAGCTGCCGAACGCACCAACCAAAAGGTTGAACAATTTTTGCGTTGTTTTGTTTCTGAACACCAGGACGATTGGGTCGGTCTGATTCCTTGGGCGGAGTTTGCGCACAACAATCTCGTTTGCGATTCCACTCGTTCTAGCCCCTTTTTCATGAATTATGGCTTTCATCCTTCCGTTCTTCCGTTGGTTTCCCCTTCCCAAGGGATACCGTCGGTTGATGTTCATGTTGCCAATCTGAGAAAGTTGTGGGATCAGACTCGACGAATTCTTCTTCATAATTCCATGGTGTCCAAACGACACGCTGACAAACGCAGACGGGTGGCTCCGGTGTTTTCCCCGGGTGATAGGGTATGGCTGAGTACCAGAAACATCCGCTTGAAGGTTCCTTCCATGAAATTTGCTCCTCGTTACATAGGTCCTTACAGGGTTCTGTCTCGTATAAACCCGGTTGCGTATCGTCTGGCTCTTCCGCCTGCCCTGCGCATCCCGAACTCCTTTCATGTTTCCTTATTGAAACCTTTGGTTTGTAACAGGTTTTCCTCCGCTGTGTCCTCCCCTCGTTCTGTCCAGGTTGAGGGTCAGGAGGAGTATGAAGTCAAGTCCATTCTCGATTCTCGGCTTTCTCGGGGGAGGGTGCAATATCTTGTTGACTGGAAAGGTTATGGTCCTGAGGAAAGGTCTTGGGTGGTCCGGGAAGATGTGCATGCCCCTCGTCTCCTCAGGGCATTTCATGCTCGTTTTCCATCTCGCCCCGGTTCCTTCCGCCCGGTGGGCGTTTCTGAGAGGGGGGGTACTGTCAGGGTACCTGAAGTCTCTACCTCGGAGGAGGTTTGACTTTCAAACGGCCGTCCTCTCAGGGGGGCTGATCCACCCAATCCTCACAGCTCTCATAGCCGTTTACACGCCGGCCGCGATAGCCCCGCTTCCTTTTATGACGCGGCGCTCAGGAGCCGACTTCATGACGGCAATCACGTCCCGACCTGTCAATCTAGTTCCGAACAACGAATCAGGGCTCGGCAAGGGCGGAGTCATCAATTAAAGAACCAAGGTATAAAATAGGGATGTGTGTAATGGTTCATTGCCCTGTCGTGGTTCTAGCTTGTCTGGTCACTCAGTGCTCTTATTACTGTTTGTCTTTTTGGTTCTGACTCGGCTTGTATTTTCGTTCCTGCTTATCTCTCGTGTCCTTTGACCTCGGCTCGTCTCTCGCTTACCTGTTCTCTCGTTCCCTCGACCTCGGCTTGTCTCTGACCATTCTTTGCTTTCTCCTTACGTTAGTCCGGCCATTCTAAGGTCCGGTATACGTACCTAGCTCCTGTTTGTATTCTGCGTGTTGGATCCCTGTCCCGATCCTGACAGTTGCATAATAATATATATATATATATATATATATATATATATATATATACATATATGCATATTAAGGTGAGTGGAGCCTCTTGGTTTCATATATTTATATTTGGGAGTCCAGGCCAACTCCCCGGTTTGCACCCCTCCCTGTCACAGGTGCCTTATTTCAGGACCCTATTTAAGCTTGACCTGCAGAGAGTCCCAGGAGGAAGGATTTCCCATGTAATTGGAATAATATCATAAGAGCAGGAATTAGGCTGCTAGATTAGGACCTGCCAAGAATGGGGTACACTGGCTTTGTGGCAGGCTTATGCAATGTATGATCATATACTGTAACTAAACTTCCATTATTTTTTGCCTAGGTGAGGTGGACTGGAATGCGCTTGCATGAACAATGGTGACTTTAGTGTACTAGTCAGTGGGGGCTCTAGACGCCGTTGAGTGAGCATGCGTACTGTGTGGCCCTCACAATCAAAATCTCTGAGCGACTAGAACAATGAATCTGCATAAAATTGCATTAAGCTTGAACATTTCTCAGCGGAAACTATTCAGCTGATTGAGAAGGCTTTCGGGGATGATGCAATGAGTGCAGCGCCATTAAAATAACCCAGGTGACTCAGCCCCCCCTTCAGCCCAAATCTGGCACCCTGACACTCCTGGCTTTTGCGAAAAAAACAAACTAAAATCACCTTTGAAGGGGAAGATATTTGAGACTGTAGCTAAGATCCAGATAAATACGTTGAGGCAGCTGATGGCAATTCCAACAAAGGATTCTGCAGAATGTTTTAAACAGTGGAAGAGACGCTGGGAGGGACTGTGGTGTCATTCTCCTATGTAGAATGTTTTTTTTGTATCTTAAATGTCTCTATTTTTCATATTATATGGTTGGATACTTTCCGGACAGACCGTGTGTGTGTGTGTGTATATATTTATATACATATATATAGTGGGTCAAAATTTAGAGTAGGATTTGACAGATACATCATTTGATTGTTAGAAGGTAACTTTTTTTGTTGTTGCAGGTACATATTATAACTAAGTCTTTGGAGATTCATCATAGGTAATTTCACGAAGGAACAAGTAAAAATGGTGTGACATATCGTGATATGATTTAATATAAATAATATATATATATATATATATATTTATAAATACATTTTTTTAAAACAGATTTTATATTCTTCAGTTTCAAGAAGAGATTTGTATTTGATTATGTGTTTCCACTACTTTATATACGCACAGTAATGAATACACTTCCATTAAGTCTGAAGACAGAGGTAGAACTTGATACCTAATTTAGTCAGTCATTGCAGTCAGTCTCAGTCTCAGTCTCAGCCCTTTTCCCAAACAGATGAGCACATGTCTCCAAAGCTAAAGCAGTAAATTTGCTTTGTGGCATTCGGCATATTACGAGGTTAGACACTGCTCTGTTAAAACACCACTCAAATTATCACTTTATCAATGTTATTATGACTGATGACATGGTTTAGAGATTAACAAGGTTTGAAATAATCGCTCCCTGATGGATTCTTATTTTCTCTAATGTTCTGCTTTTAAGTGTGAAAATGTTTTCAGCGATCAGACAGGCACCAAACCCTTGGCTAGTTAGCTCATTTGCAGTACATTTAGTCCCTGCCAACTGTGGGTGTTTCTCTGCATTGTAAATATCTGAAAAGAATAGCTGCAAAAAAACAGCAAGAAAGCAATCTAAAACGTTCGGGCACTGGTAAGACTTTTCCTGGCACATACAGAAAAATAAGTCTGAGGGCAAAAGTTGTTCTGACCAAATGGGAAGAAATGTTTTCCAGAGATTTTTATAGTAAGCCATACATTTTGGATCTCCAAACTATGGAAACAAAGCTATTTTCTTACGATTTTTACTCATTATTATGCCATTCCAAGCTTCCAGCTAGAAGGAATAACTGCTGGTCTTGCATTCCTGAGGGTTTTTATATTATATGGAAAATAATGGCATAAGCACTCCATATATGTATTTGCTGCAATACTAATATCTCAAATTTAAATATACATTTTACAATGAATTAAGATATTTATATAACATGAAATAGATATAAAATAGGAACATCACATGTCATGCAGCTTTAAATATGAGCTGCCACCAAACCAGGAAGTGGTTCGACCAATCGCACTAACATATAATCCAAGCAGTGGTTCCCAAATCAGTCCTCACAGCCCCCCAACCAGTACAGGATTTAGGGATCACCCAGTTGTGTCTAAGGTGTTTTTAGGAAAAAACAAACAAATAAGTAAATATATGACTTGAGAAAGATCTGCCAGGGTCGAAACGTCGATCTATTTTCACGGATGTAAACTTGTTGTTTTTTTCAAAATATTAAAATACCATTACACTGTAATGTAAGTGCACCCTGAATTTATTTTTTATATGTTTATTTATTTGTTTATAAAAAACAGTCCTCATGGTCTCCCTACCAGACCAGAATTTAGGGATTACCCAGTTGTGTCTAAAGTGTTTTTAGGGGAAAAAAATTATATATATATATGATATGATGTGTTTTTTGTTTTTTTTCTAAAAACACCTTAGACACAACTGGGTAATCCCTAAATTTTGGTCTGGTAGGAGGCCGTGAGGACTGGTTAGGAAAACATTGCCTTAGACACAACTGGGTAATCCCTAAATTCTGGACTGATAGGGGGCTGTGAGCAGGGCCGGATTAACATAGGGGCTGATGGAGCTGCAGCTCCAGGCCCAGGCCCAGGCCCATGGAATAGGCCCATTAAAATCTTTTTTTACTTTTTTTTTTTTTTTTGCACACTACTCTTAGGTTTGCCACCTTACTGGTATTTTACCAGCACAGCCGGTATTTGAGGCTGCCTGGCCGTGCCGGTATTGCAGTGATACCGGCAATACAAACACAGATATTTTTCTCAGTATAAACAGAGATTACTCTGCAATACCAGCACCAGCCAGTAGGGGTCACTGTGTGTGGAGAGAGGCAGGGATAGGAAGTTACAGCATATCCCTCCCTGCCTCTCTCTACTCACTGATCCACGGGGGAGCAGCTACACAGCACAGAGAGTGCAGACAGCAGCTCCCAGCCTGCAGAGACAGACTACAGCTCAGGGAAGTGAGGGATGAGGCAAAGGCAGCAGGAAGACATGAGGACACAGAGCCACTAGGGGGCACTGGGAGACCTGGGGAAACTGAGACACTAGGGGACACTGTGAGACATGGGGATGCTGAGACACATGGGGACACTGTGAGACATAGGGATATTGGGAGACACATTGGGACATGTTGATACTAGGGACACAGTGTCTCCATGTCTCCCAGCCAGTGTCCCTAGTGTCTCAGTGTCCCCATGGCTCCCAGTGTCCCCTAGTCTCACAGTGTCTCAATGTCCCCATGGCTCCCATTGTCCCTATGTCTCCCAGCCAGTGTCCCTAGTGTCTCATTGTCCCCATTTCTCTCAGTGTCCCTAGTGTCCCCATGTCTATGTCCACAAGTGCCCCCATGTGTCTCAGTGTCCCTATGCCTCCCAGCCAGTGTCTCAGTGTCCCCATGTCTCCCAGTGTCTGTGTTCCCATGTCTCTCAGTGTCCCTAGTGTCTTAGTGTCCCCAAATGTATCAGTGTCCCCATGTACCCAATGTGTCTATGTCCCATGCCTCTGTGTCCCTAGTGTCTCTGTCCCCATGTCTCTCAGTGTACCCAAGTCTCTCAGTTTCCCCAAGTCTCTCAGTGTCCATGTCTCAGTGTCCCCATGCCTCCCAGCCAGTGTCCTTAGTGTCTCAGTGTCCCCATGTCTCCCTGTGTCTGTGTTCCCATGTCTCTCAGTGTCCCCAAATGTATCAATGTCCGCATGTATCCCAGTGTCTGTGTCCCCATGTCTCTGTGTTACCATGTCTCTCAGTGTCCTTAGTGTCTTAGTGTCCCAAATGTATCAATGTCCCCATGTATCCCAGTGTCTGTGTCCCCATGTCTCTGTGTCCCCATGTCTCCCAGTGTACCCATTTCTCTCAGTGTCCCCGAGTCTCTCAGTGTCCCCGGGTCTCACTTTGTCCCCTAGTATCCTAGTGACATGGGGCACACTGAGACATGGGGACACTGGGCGACATGGGGACACTGACACTGTGATACATAGGGAAACTGATGCCAGGCTGGCCTTCCAATTCTTTGGACAGACATGCCCCCTTTTTTGGGCATGTTCACCCCTTTTCCCAGTTCTGGTCACGTGATTCGCGTCAGTGGCCCACCAGCCTGCCCAGTGACTTCCGGCTTCACTGGACACTGCTGTTAGGGAGTATGGATTTACTTGAAAGATGAAAGCATAAATTAGAGAGAGATTAGCATAGAGCATGTGTTTTCTTATAGCTACATCCTTTGAGATTCCCTCCAACACCATCTCCATCAGATACATGACGCTTAGGAGGTATGACAGTTTTAGTGTTTTTGGTCGATAAGATTCTGTAATTAGGCCCATCATAATTGTCAGCACCAGGTCCAAAGGGCTCTCAATCTGGCCCTGGCTGTGAGGACTGGTTTAGGAAACATTGCCTTAGACACAACTGGATAATCCCTAAATTTTGGTCTGGTAGGGGGGCCATGAGGTCTGGTTTGGGTATCACTGATTTCAATCAATCACTCAATGGATATAGTCCAGTTTTACCATTAGCCTCTATGGATTTGACAGTGTGAAAAAGATTAACAGTGATTTAGCACAGTCAAATGCCATCCATACAAATACGTTGGAACATCTACTACAAATCTACTGCATTCGAATGCGGAGGTTCTGTTGCTTACAGGGCCCCTTTAAAGTATTTTTTTAGATTTCTTTACTGCCTGATGCCGCTGGGATTTTTTCTGCTGTGCAGTTGTATAGATTGTAGTATCAGAATTCCATTATCCGAATCTTTACACTACCCAGTGTTGTGCACAGCTGACATATTGTGCTTAAAATAGCACATTGTCTACTTTTTAAGCCAAGCATGACTGGCTGTAGTTGGTAGGTATGAATTTAGTTCATATCTGTGTTTGTAGATTTGTCTTCCAGACGGCCAATTTACCTGACAGAATATTCACATTACGTGCAAAACTTAAGCTACTCACCATTTACTCCATTTACTCCAAGTGTCAAAATTGTAATTACAGAGAATGCATATCTAACCAGCAAATGGAAAAGAGAATGATAAATACAGATAATTTCTATAAAATGTACTGTTTGCATAAATTCAAATAGCAATTTGATAACATAATATGGTCTAATTAGTTTGTAAAGCTTAATTGATTTCAAGGTAATTAATGTCCTCTTTCAAAAGCCATTAGTTATATTTAGTGCAATAAAATGAATATTAAATTAATAGCATGTAAAAGGAAATGTTATGGCTCAGCTGATAACGACACTTAACTGGGACTCTGTCTGGAACAAAGCACTGAAAAATAGATAATACATTTTGCAAGACGGAGGACTGTTTGCCTAAATACATCTGTTCACTGTGGAATTACACTGTCTGAGCTATTTCATTATAAAATAGATATATGAGATAAATTAAACAAGTACTTTAGATACATTCAGAATATGTCAGGCAGCCAATCTACTTAGCAGTTCTGTATTTATTTAGTGTAAATATTCTTGTACCCGTAAGAGGTGCTATGTTGTGTAAATTTTGTTGTTGTGTTTTTTTGGGGGTTTTTTCAAAAACATATAATAGATTATTTTTTAACTAACACCTGTTGGTTCTACTTAGAGCAACTATTAAACTCTATTAAAGGGATTCTATAGTGCCAGGAAATCCAAGCTGTTTTCCTGGCACTATAGGTTCCTACAGTACCTCCCTCCCTCCCTGACCCCGCGCTTTTTGATGCTGGATCAGGCTCCACCCACGCTCCTCCCCCACGACATCAGGCGGTGGGGGAGACCTAATGCGCATGCGCAGCAATGGCCGTGCTTGCATTAGGATTTCCTCTTAGAAAAGCATTTGTATGGGAATTCCGGTAATGTGTGAGGACGTCCTGCGTCATTTAGATGATCAAAAGTCGTCTAAGCACCCAGAAGTCCCTCTAGTGGCTGTCTGTTAGACAGCCACCAGAGGAGGAGCTAACCATAGCAGGCTTTTATTGCCGTTCCTCAGAAACTGCAATAATTACCACTGTAGGGTTACGGGAAATGGGACATTGCACCCAGACCACTACAATGAGCTGAAGTGGTATGGGTGCCTTTAATGGAGCATTTAATCATGGCTTGCATGGCACCCTGAGATTCAAAGATTTAATGACTATATTGTCCCGTTAAAATTACCTAACTTTGCAAACAAAGAGATCAAGCTACACCATATGGCCATAAGCTCACCACTACATCACAGTACCCCAATATCAGTGGGTACTATACTAATTTTAACATGGAAGATTAACATGCCAATTGCAATACTTACTGCTTAAACTGCTTCTAGAGACTCTCCTCAATTTATTCTTCCATGTGGTCACCTCATTAATCTAGTTACAAATGTACATCACAAATTGGAGATTATTGTTTTACGTTTACCATCAATTCTGTGTATAATGTATCAGTGTCAGCATAACAATCTTATTTCATGTAAATTGATACAAATGTAAAGACTACAGTTGATGCAGAGTTTATATTTTTTATATTTTAATATTTGTTTTTCATTTCATTGTTCACTTTTACTGTATTTTGATCTATTCTCAGGGCATTGTCTCCTTGACTATGTTTCCTTCACAAGTTTTCATAAGTTTGTATCCTTTTCAAGACAATCCTGGTCCTGTGTTTTGGCCAATATATAGCCAAAATATAGTTCATCTTAAAGGGACAGTTTAAGCACCATAACAACGTAATTTGAATTAGGTTGTTATGGTGCTTTATGGTGCCAGGACGCCTCCGGGGCTCAATCTTACCTTACTCTTACCTCAAGGGGTTAAACTGTTTTCGAATGATTTATTCTCAACTTTGCCTACAGTGTTGATTTCAGCTCCTCCCAGGTGGAAGCATGGAGTGCCACCGGGCAGGAGCGCCACTGATTGGCTGAGATCGGTCAGCTGACACTCTCAGCCAATCTGTGACTCCCCATGCACAAAATTGGCTTGGAAAAGGTAAGTTTCTTCCAAGCCAGTTTTAAGAATAGGGAATCACTGACTGGCTGAGAACTACATCTGACTGTTCTCAGCGAATCAGCGGTGCCCCTGACTGGCAGCATGCTTGAAACAGATATTTCAGAAGCTAGATGTCGTCTGCGGGGAGCTGAGATCAGCACTGGAGGCAACTTTGCTTTTACCCCTTGAGGTACGAGTGAGCCCGTCGGGCCTGCTGGCACCATAGCAACTTCATTTAGATTAAGTTGTCTTGGTGTGTGGAGGTCCCCTTTACATTATCATCCTTTCTTTAATATCCTCATGCGTGTATAAAAATGAATTCTATGCTGCCAGATAGATTGTACCATGGACATGTTTTAATTACCTTTGGTTCCACTTCCTAGCATCAAATCATTCTACAAGATTTGGCCATAAAATGCTATTGCTCAACCTTCTGTAAGCCAAAGTATGCTATTTCCTGCTGTTGAGCTCCTAACCTCATTTTACCCATCCATGTCCCGACAACCTCTGTAACTGCTGGTCTGTTTGGTGTAACGTGAATACACGCTTTTCTGCTTAAAGATTAATGTAAAAATGTAAGGTGACAGATCCACTTTAAATTACTGAACACAGAAGAAAGAAAATCCTATGAACAGACTTGATGTAACAATTTGTGCTTTTGTAGAGACAAATTTAAGTCAGTAAAGTATATACTTTTCCACGGTTTCAATTGTGTTCCTGATAGTATTTTGGGAATGGCATTTTGTAATGTTATGGGATAGTTTACCATGAATGAAAATAGCCTTTCACCTACACATGAAAAAACAAACATCACCGGGAAGCTAATTCTTTTCCCAACAGAGTACAAATAACTTAGAAAATGCAAATGTAACGTTGTGTGTTTGTAGTCTGCTAGCATGACTCTAATTTGTCATAGCAAAGGTGAAACAACATCAGATTTGTCATTACATAGTCAGCAGGACACGTCAGTATGGAACAAGTTGTAATGTAGAACATGCAAGTCCTTGGGGGATTACATAGCAAAAAGGTTGGTGTCTGACAAGAGAATAGGAGCCAAAAGTGCTGACCTTTAATTACAGGATTTGTAGATTGCAAGTCAGCGGGGCCAATATTGAATTTTCTTTTTACATTAAGTAGGTCTGCTCTGAAATGAACAACCCTATCTGCAAGCTAATGAATGTGTGAAATTATATGGAGAAGTAGATATTTGGGTAATAAATGCCTTTTGGCCACTGTGGAACCCACTAATCCTTTACCTTTGGAAAATACCATGTATCTAGTTGTGGTGCTACCTAGGACAGAAATGTTAGACATATTTGATTTAGAAGACAGTTAGTTACCAGTTAACAGAGAATTAAAGATAAAAAATATCAAAGTTATTGTTATGTTATTTTATTTTAGCTTGTTGTTTTCTCATTCCTGGGCAGTAAAAAGTGTATTACACAAAGTAAAAGCAGAGCAACACAGTTTCACTTAACAAAGTAAACAACATATTCATCGCAATGGACCAAGTGGATAGCTGTCAGTAAGAACACATAACTTCTAAACTAAAGGTATAAAACATGTAAAAGGTTAAAATAGCTACTTTTCCAGACAAATAACAATGATCTTAAAAAAAAACGAACAAACCAAGGCTTAACACAGATAAATGTTCTACTAAAGACTAGAAATGACATGTCACATGAGACTGCCTCTCAGAGGTGTTATAGAGCATGTAAAATGGGGGAGATTTGCTTTTCTCACCCAATATCTTTAATACGCTTTTGTGTGCCTTTTGAGTGCTGAGTTTTAACACGGCTTTCAAACTACTAAGTAATTTTCAGGTCAGTTCTATTTTGCCACAGTCCACAAAATTAAGACTGTAAAATCATGTTCATATTTCCAAGGGGTGTTTTATTTTATTTCAAGATCTACTGAAGAATAACTGTTGTTCTAATATATACTTTTTTTTTCTCTAAGGCAAATATACAAATCAAGAGATCATTATCTTAGAACCTGGAAGACTTTCTCACTGTTTGCAAAGCAGGTGACTGATCTAACACAAATCTGACAATATTCTCATCTATTCCCACTGCTTGATTCATCATTGTATCTGTCATCATCACAGTCAGCTCTCACCATAATCTCCTTGTCACAGTCGGAAAGATCTAATTAACTACAAAATTAAATGGGATTTATTCATGCATTCTCGAAAATTCTTTGTTTGATAAGACATTATCCTTGGAATACATACGTTTTGCACAGTGATACCTAATTGTATCATGTGTTAGCAACTTGATGATAAAATGGTTCACATGTAAGCTAATGTCATACTTAATGCTTGATTTCACTATAAGTGTGTAGTAGGTAATGCCTACTCTGCTCCCGTACATCTTATTAATCCCAAACTCCAATGTGAAGTGGTCCACATTGTCTTGGAGCTTACAATATACCGTGCGCACAAGTTTATTATAAAAATCCACAGGCATTACAATCAGATTAACTCTTTAATAATGTGGCGGAACCCACCGCCATTTTCGTATACTTTGCCCCTATTTGTGTGTTTTTCCCTTTTTCTGTTCAGGAGTTATTATATACAGACACCATCTATTCGTCTCCTGAACGAGGACCACCCCTGTACCCCATTAGAATGTCCACACCAGCAACGTAAGTGCAAAATCACAAGGGAAGTAATTCATGAATTTCGTATAACCGAACGTACTTGGTCGACAAAAGACCCATATTCAGCCATCTTGTCTCCTGAACATGGGCATCGGCACTTGATTGTCGAGTGCCTTGAATGCTTTTCTGCTAGGCACTCGCACGCACCCCGGTAAAGATTAGACCGCTGCCCGTTCTATTTCCGACCACCTAAAGGAACAACGTTCGGGAGATATGAACTACTGAACAGGGGGAGCTTTGGTACCCTGAAACTAAGAGATTCCCTTGTATGGTGTTCAGACAGGAACGTCCGAACAGAGACCGGCCAAGGCACCTATTTCCCTGGAACTGTTTTGGGCTAGTGCCTCGTGTCCGGCCGGTCAAACCTTTACCCAGGTGCATTCCTGTTTCACCAAACCGATCTGAGTGATATTTGGATATGTTATACACTCAGATCAGGGCTATCCGGGGATATAACTTTTGTGGGGTTCCTAGTCATGGTGGGGCACTTTTTCTGTACCTGACAGATAATTGAACTATAGGTTTTTCTCACAAAATTATCTCTCAGGCACAGAGGATCTTGGGATTTAAACCCCTGTTTTATTGTATTGGAGACCCCATGTAGAGGTCTTTGCATAAAAGCCGTGTGTGGTCTGGAATAAATCAGTTGACTCCCAGAAAGATGTTTCTTCTGGTTACTGGGGGGATGGATGTCTGCTTGTTTTAATGGCTCCAGAGTGGCTGAAGGAAGGAATTAGTGGAGGTAACCAGTCGGGTTACCCGTGGTCCACTACAAATAATTAAATGACTCATAAGTCTGGAATTTAAATTACAATTTTTTGTAGTTAACTCTAACCCTATACCAACTCTTACCCTTTCACAATCCCATGATCAATCCTCACCCTACACTAACCGTATCCCTATGTACTTTAGGGAGCACTTTTTAGTCCATGTGTCGACTGTTACTAGAGAGAACATGAAGATCTTAGTGTTTTTTGTTTCTAATTTTACATCAGGCAGCTGATTCACAAAGCAACCGTCTTATTTATAAAGAAAGATCCATAATACAGTGCTCCTCAAGATTACAAAGAAAGATGGAGTGATAACCCACAGGTGTATTTCAGGAGGGATTGTTGGAAAACATAACTTTGCTGTAC
Source organism: Pelobates fuscus (assembly GCF_036172605.1). NCBI lineage: Eukaryota > Metazoa > Chordata > Amphibia > Anura > Pelobatidae > Pelobates > Pelobates fuscus. The sequence goes on along the minus strand of NC_086318.1, from coordinate 104,185,712 downwards.
AATAGTGGTGAAACCAATGTAGGCAGACTCCTGCTGCAAGAACTTTTTGTGCCCCCCTCTAGCCCAAGGGTAGCTAACAGGTAGATCCTGCCCATTCTTTCAGGGTTGTATTTGTGAGCAGTGTTTGTGTGTTTGACTGTAAGCATGTTTTTGAGAGGAACATTTGTACTAATGTATGCGTATATTGGTTTGTAGTGTTGGCCTTTGAATGCACTTGCATGTTTGTTTGTATTGTTCGCATTTGATTCAGTGGTGTGTTTATGTGTAGCATTTGCATTTGAACGCAGGGGTGTGTTTGTATGTAGTGTTGGAATGCAGGTGTGCATTCTTGTGCTTGAATGCTGGTTTGTTTTTGTATATAATGTTGGTTTTGCATATAAAACGTTTGTATGTAGTGTATTTAATTGCAGGGATGTGTTTACACGTAATTTTGACATTTCAATGCAGGGATGGGTGAATGCATGGATGTATTTGTGTGTAGTGTTTGAATGCATTTGAATGCTGGGATATATGCACATATACACTGACACATATATACACTGTGGCGAATTTGCCCTCGCTACCAGCTCCTGGAGAAGCCTGCATGCTAGCCTCCTACCTCAGGACTATAGGCCAAGCTAAAAGGCTATTGAAAGACTGAGTTTGTGGGATTCATGTGGACTGTTCGGGAACTGAACCAACCCGAACGAACTGCAGACCACCCGAACGAACTTGACCCTTCTTAACCTCTTCTGACAGTTCTATCAGTGTGGGTTCTAATTGTGCATCTGGGTGGCTGCCGTTCACATGCACGAATGCGTGGGAACCGTGTGGCGGCCATCTTGTTCGTGAGAATGCAGGTAGCGGTGTTTGGGCGTAGATTGCGTGAAACTAAAATCGGACACTGAAACTCCCAAACACCGCTGCTCCTTCCCACACACGTCAGGAGAGCGCCATTTGGTACGTTTAATCGTATGGTTCATACGAACAAATGCTGCCAGGAAGCCAAAGTGTGCGTTTGGTATTTCTTTCACATGGAACTCCCTAAGTTGACCGCACAAATCGTCCTGGAACTGTTTAGGGCATGTGTGCGGCCGGTCAGAACTTCCACACGGTGGCGTTTCAGCTCTGTTCGTGGGATCTGAGCACTTGTCAGGTGTTGGGTGCTCAGATCCAGGCTATCCGGGGATGTATAGACAGTGGGGGTTCCTATGTGGGAAATATGTGTTTTTATGGTTTTTCATATCTGTTACTGTTTTTGCTGAGTCATGATGACAATACATTTTGTGGACATTTTTTGGGTGTGTTTATGGGCGTGTTTTGAGGAGTGTCTACTGTACCAGATTCTGTATAAATGTGAGCCATTTGGCTGGGAACAAACAGTTCTTCTTCATCCTTCACTGAGCCTCGGCTCGTGTTTGGGTGATACTGCGGTTACCCCTTCAGCAATACCTATAATCACTGGCAGCTATAATTACTCTGGAGCTATCACAACTAGGAAGGGGCAACCACAGGTGGTAGAAACCCATCTTTAGGAGGGTATACCGCCACATCTGGTGGCAGAAGTGGGATGGTCCCCTTCCTTGGGTCCAGAGTGGAGCAGCGGTGAGTTGAATGGGCGAGGAAAAAGCTAGCCCTGGGCAGCATTCGCATACCAGGAGGAGAATGACCAAGACAGTCCGGAAAGTCGGTTCGACAGGCGAGGAGACTTCCAAGTTTGGAGCAGAGAGCACAGAGACAAGTGGCGCTGTGGATGCCTCTCCTGGGAGAACAGCCCATGGATGAGTGGGTGATGGAGCTTGAGAGCCTGGTATGGAAGGAGCTGTGGCTGGACGATGTGTACCAGGTGTTGTAGCGCAGCACGACAGGCCCAAGGGTGAAGACTACGATGGCCCTGGCCTGTTCTGGGAGGCCTTTGCAGAACCGGGGTTCAGGAGTTCAGGAAAATCTCGCTTTTGGGACATATATGACTACAGGGAGGCCATACATGATCCATATGCAGTTAGCAATGTGAGACAGGACATGACTTTCCTTGTTACACTGGTGTGGGAGCTCGAGCAGGATTATGTACAGCTGTTTCATAGGATAGCGACGCCTGTCCCAGGCGTGATGGAGCTGATGGACTTTACAACACAGGGAGAGTTGAGTTTCGTCCTTCTTCCTCAGCAGCAGTGCCCATCACCCGGAGATAGGACACCTGGCATGGAGGGTATGAATGGGACCATGGTCTCTGTACCTGGAGAGCTGGGAAACTGGGTGGCTGACCCAGACCTGCTACACCCCGGGTGGCAAGAATAGGCTACTGTATCCCCTTCTGCACACCCAGTTCCAGAAGCAGGAGACCTGATTGACTTGTCTTGGGAAGACATCCAGCTGGCTGGTGGAGTTGGGACCAAGGTCCCTACACCAGCCCTACAAGAAGGCAGAGCAGTTTTCCCAGATCTCCAGCTGAAGGGTAAGCTCCAGGGAGAGAAGACAACCGGTCCCTCTCCCCAACCACAGTTGGAGATACCGGGAGTGTAGACAGTCAGTCCTACTGCCCAGCGACAGCTTGGAGAGAGAGTAAACAACCGTTCTCTCTCCCCAGCGGCAGCCGGAGATACCAGGAGAGGAGACAGCTGGTCTCTTTCCCCAACCACAGTGGGAGTTCATTGGAAAGTGGATGGCCGGTTCCCCTACCCAGTGGCGCTGCCTGTTTTCCGGGGACCCTTGATATGAGTGTCCCTAAGTGCATGGGCCCCCTCTAGCTGTACAAACGGGGAGTTCTGGTAGTTCTGGTAGTTCAATTGCGGGCCCTCTCTTATATGAGGCACACAGAGGCCACATTCACACTCACAACCTTTGCAACCCTAAATGTTCTGCCACTGTTGCACACCCCTCTATTTGTTAGGTAGCCTCAATGTCTGCCCGAGGGGAGGGAAAATGACAGACATTTCAGACACACTGCACTGTGCTTCCGATCACTAATAGCTTTAATAACTCCTACTACACATTGTATAGTGTAGGTTCAGCCCAGTGCCCACCATCTCCTTTAAAGTGCTCAGTCATGTTGTGGCTAGTTAAACATTGCAGGACTGTGGCTATGTATGATATATATATATATATATATATATATATATATATATATATATATATATATATATATATATAAAGCATACACATAAATGTTTGGCTCTTCTTGAAGGGGCCTTCCTACATCTTGGATACGATAATCTGGGACATTGAGTGCTCTGATTATTTTTGTTCAGTTCAGAATTTGCTGGAGCAGTGGTGGACATTTTTTGTTTGTTTTCTTGCTGTAACTTTGAGGATTAAGTTGTTTCTTATAGTTTCAATCTGTCATGCTGATTTTTGCTTGTGTTAACCATGTGAGCTACTTCTTGGCTCCATATTACTAGATTGATCCCCTTGATAAGGCAGAATACTCAAAGCTGTATATCAGAAAAAGCATGCATGACTCTTAAACTGGGTCTGACAATAGTTTAAGGAACGTTTCTAGAAAGGGACTAAATATGTCCTTTAAAAATTGACAGAAAAAACTTTATATGTAACTGAGCTCATTTTTTTTAATTTTGGTAGAATTTATAAAAAATGTGTAAATATATCTGGAAGTCAATATCAGTATTTCTGCCAGGAAATGACAACTCATTCTTGGCAACGGATAGATCCAAATTTAGTGTCTCAAATTCAGGTAATCACCCTCCTTTTATCTTTGTTCCATTAAAGATTTTGTGGCAATCCTGTTTCCCATTATTGGTGCCTGATCACCTCAGAGGGCTGAATACTGTGAAGGGTTATCAGATAGAGTACATTGCCTGGCCAGTAGAGGAAAATATGACAATACATTTTTTTTTCTTTTTGAGAGAAGAACAGAAATTGATTTATCAAGAGGTTCAAAAACTAGAAAATAATAGTAGTCCTGTAAAAATCTCTGGGCTCCCTGTGAGCAAAATCTCTGTATCATCTTATATAAACCTACTTCGAGTTTATGTAAAAAAGATGCAGGTCCTAGACAATGCCATACATTTGAGATCTCTAAATATGTGAATCCATTACAACAACCTTAACGTGGAGGGCATTCAGTGCCTAAGGGACATGCTAAAGCAGGACACATACCATATGGGACTAATCATATGGGATATACATTCCTTCAATTTTATTAGAAGAAGAAAAGTTCCATGGTGCTTTATGAAGCTTTATAACAATCTCCTCTATTGTTATAAATAAAGCATTAAATAAAATGCCAGCACTAAAAATAAACGTCCAACAAGAAAAGGTGGCAAACAAATGATGACGTATACAGACAACTATAACCAGCAATACATACTATGCTTTATGATTTTATAAATGATGATATAAGCTATGATATTGTTAGACTGCACTACTGACAAGAAGACATGTTCTTCTCTTTTTCCCTTATTCCCTTTGGTGCAGTAAAGGATTATACACAGCTCTCTGCATATCCATGTGTGTCCTGATAAAAGTCCCGCATTAGGGACTGAAACGTCGATTTGACAATAAAGTATTTTGATGTTGGAAATCCAGGAGTGCTGGCAAACGTTTGTTTCCTATATGTGTATATATATATAATTTTTGACATTTATTTTTATTTATATATAGGTATATATATAGTGATATATATGTATATCCTTTTATATATATATATACATATATATATATATATATATATATATTATTTCGTTCTACATGTATTTTGATATATCTATATATATATATATATATTTTAATATCAAAATACAGTTAGAACGAAATTACACACATATATATATTTGTACATTATTTATGTTTTATTTTTTAATATATTTACATATTTATTTATATTATATTATATATATATATATATTTAATCAATAATTCTACGTGTATTTTGATATTAATATATATATATATATATATATATATATATATATATAAAATTATATATATGTTCATATTAAAATACACTTAGACAGTGTATGTGTATGTATGTAAAAGTGTATATATATACTTAGATCATATATAGATATATATATAAGTATATATTATTTTATTTTAAGCTGTTTTTAAACCTTTATTTTACTTTTTACAGGCAGCAGGGGGACTACCTGTTGGCACAGTCACTCCCCCTGCTGGCACTGCTATGGACAGCTATTCCATCCATGTGATCGTGAGGTCCTCGCAAGGACCTCGCAATTACATGGTCCAGTAGCCCGGATCGGCAGCAGAGGGACTCCTTGGGATGCCAGTTAAGGCCCCCTATTGCGATCACAGGCTTGGGATCGCAGGTGAGCTGTTAAGTACCCTGGAGGGCGGGGACGTGCTATGCCGCCCGCAGGCGTTTAGAGTCGGGTCCCCAAGGCCCCGCCGCCCTTAAGGGGTTAATATTCTGTATTTCTTGGTGTATGCAAAATTGTTTGTAAACTATTTTTTATATGTATCCACTGTATCCACAATACTATATATTGTTTTATAAAGTTCTGCCTTTGTCTGATATAAGAATCACATTACCAAAAAGACTTTCATGAAGAATACCGTAGTTTTATAGATATATTTGCTAAATTATGCTCTATGGGTTTTTAATCTAATTTGGTTATCAAGGGGGCCTAACAGCCAACCGAGACAGATGCATGGTTCTGGAGCTCCTCGAGAAAACCTACTTCTTGAGCCTCAAATTGGGCATTACAGCCCTTTTTCTCGGCTAAAAGCTTGTCACTCATCCCTAAGAATACTCTGCTGATAAATTGGTGCTCTCTCACCAGCTCCCAGTGGACATAGCCCATGCAAAGCTTTCCTCTGATCTGCAGCTGCACTTGGGGATGGGAAGGTGGCTGTTTCTCACCCTTGATTTAGAGCTTGTGAGTTTCCCGCAGACTTAACCATGTGTGGAGTCACTGATCCAGGCTTTTAATCCCCTCTACGAAACCTTCTGGGCGAAGCTACGTGAACGGGGGCTCATCTCCACTACAGCAGAATGAGATGCAGTGTTGCCTGTCCTGTCGATCGATGCCGCTATTCTGGGCATCCACCATGTGTTTTGAGAGAGGCACTGCGGAAGAGAAGGCATGGGAAACTTTTGCAGCGAACAGCTTTACTTTGTTGCTCTGACCCATATACTCATGATTACTTACCCAGACATGTAAGACACAAGCCAGAAGCTTATAAACCAAGTCACCCGGTATGCAGATTTGAAGGGCAGCGGCTAAGAGCCCTGCTTACAAATCTGGGGGAAGCTACAGCGCACTACCGACTAGCTTGTGTGGTGTAGAAAAAGGGTGCTTATTCAAAAGGGTGGGAGGGGGGGGGTGGATTGTCAAAGAATTTAGAGAGGACGGAATGGATTTTCCTCCAAAAAGGTTGTATCAAGAGGTATTGTCACCAGATGTGTAGTGTTGTACCCTCCAACAAAGTCCAGTGGATAATGGGTCTATGACCCACATCTTCTGCGGCATCCTCTACAGAGGGAGAGAAGCTCATAAGCTGTTTCCTGTGTCTTGCTAGACATGGAACAGTGGTGTATTAAATTGAACATTTTCTGCCATTGGGGTCTGTTCCCATGGTCTCCTGTCCAAAGAAAGAGGGCGGGGTCTGTCTAGACTGGGTCTGAAGGGTACCATAAAGGTAGAAAACACCAGTGGGTCAGGATCCAAGCTTCACTTGATACAGCCAATGTAGCAAAACATGCTGTGATTGTATCAGTTTTTATTGGTTTTATATCTATTTTGATACCTTTTGGCTATTTAGAATACAATTTAGCTTTTATCATTATCCTAATTTTTTTGGATTTATTTTATAATGCTGGTACTACTTCACCTTCTCCATCCACATACTTCTGAGGTGAAGATTGCACCACCCATGCTGATTCCATAGAGCATTCATTTGCTCTGAAAAGTGTAAGTACATTTCCTTTGTTTTTATTGCACATACTGTTGTAAGCAGAAAGCACTATATTTTTTTCCTTTTAGTATTATTTGCACTTTATATCTTACTGCGGAGTTTGAAAAGAAAACATACAGCTATATCCTGGAGAGGGGATTATACTGCTTCAAGCTGTTTATTTAGAGCAGATTTTGAATAAAATTCATTTATTGCACTATTAGCGTCGCTGCTTACATGACATGCCCAAACCAAGCCGTGATGAATTTACGCCCAGCTACATACCAAGGCCTATTAGATTATCAACCACATATTCCTGAAACCCTGAAAGGGTTATGTTGTCACACACTGCTGTACGTGAGCTAGTTGGTAGCTCCACACTTGTGAGTGTATTTTCATTTGTTTTGTAAAACACCACTTTCCAAACAATATTACACTATCAGAGTTTTCCTGTGTTAATTGTCATTTCATCTCCTGCTCTACTAAGAATACCAGACTGTCGCCAGAACTACCCATTCTACTAAGAACTTATTCACCACAAAAAATTATTTGGGACTATTAGAACACTAGGGCAAAAACTATTTTTAATTTGCTATCTTGTATTTCTCTTCTCTACCACTAGGCGCAACCTGTTTTTTGTGTGTTCTCCTGTTTGTCTTGGGATTAAGGGTTGCCCAAGTATCAGTGTTTGCTGCCCCCTGAGTTAGTACTGTATCTTGTTTCCCACAATTTAATGCTGACATATTGATTATTAGACATGTGCAATTCGTTTCGGTCCGAATGTGAATTCGGACGAATTTCGGGCAAGTCAGACATTCGGGTACTTCCGAATGTCCGAATAGATTAATTACTGAATTGCCGAATTGTCGAAGTCCCGAAGTTCCGGAATTACCGAATTTCTGAAGTGTCGAAGTGCTGAAGTACCGAAGTTCCGAAGTGTCGGGTTGGGGCCCTAAAAAATATGTTACCCCCCCAGGTGACTAGGGGTCCCCAAACCCCTAGTCACACCCCTCCCAGAAAAAACTAACCCCTACCTACCCCCCTCACCCTAAAAATAATGAGGGGGGACCGTTAGCTAAGTACCTGTAAAAAAAAAAAAAAAAACTTACCATTTGATGAACCGAACCGAAAATTTTCCCCATGTATATGCCTATTGATTATGTCACAGGACTTAAAGACAATTAAGACTGATTCACAACTGGACTCTGTATCTGTTGCAGAACATTGGCTTTTACATCAAATGGAAGAAATGTTGTTGGATTCCTAATAGACTTGGTCAATCAAATGCTCCATTTATCTGGAAAGAAGTGGAATTGGATTCACAAAGAAATCAAAGTGGTTGTGAAAAAAAAAGACTTTATATCTCTCAGAAATCTAACAAGAAAAAAGGTGATAATGAGTATCATTGATTCAAGTGATATTCCCAGTGATACATCATTATTGATAATTGCAAAGATAAAAAAAACAAAAAACTATGCAATGGATATCTTGTGAATCTACTTGAAGGGAGTTACAATAAAATATGTATTTCCTACTTTTTCAGAATTATTTTCTTAAGTTCCTTAAAGTCCTCTAAGCAGATCCACCCCCTTTTTGCCCCCACTAACTTTCTTGTTCATACAGGGCATTGGCCAACAGAAGCATTGCAGACACAGTAAAACCTACAAAATACATACATGAGAAAAGATTAATAATAATAATAAGTAATACTTAATTACAGTACTATTTTACACATAAATGAATGCATTGAATACAATAATATACTCAAATTGTGCCAAATTGTCCCTAAATGTGGTTCTCTGTGCATACAAGTTTGCAGGCTTTAAAGAATTCGAATATTTTTGTGAAGTTTTGACATAATCTTTCCTTATCTAATAACATATTAGACTGCTTTACACTATCAGGCAATTAACTGAGCAGGAGATAAAACATCTAAACCCAACACACTCTCCCAAACCTCCCAATATTTCAGATGAACAAAAAGGGACACATTCATTTTTGGGAGGGGTGGGGTTGACTAGGGATGGGGCTGTTCTGATAAATTGTAGGTGACTTACTAATAACAATTTATGCACTTAATTTGTAATTTAGAACTAAAATATGGTGTCTTATTTATACAGGCTGCTTTCTAAACACATTTATTGTAGTTTAAAGACACATTATTAAAGGTATTATTGCTGTGCAGCTCTGTTACACACTGTGACACAACAACAATATGGAGCTCCAAGAAGAGTGACATTAGGATAGAAAAGAGGGACAGATGGATTTGGGTCAAAAATAAGGACTGTCTCTTCTAAATAGGGACACTTAGGTGGTATGTTCTCCCAATATGTTCGAAAATGGACAATTCTTTTAAGGAAGTGTATAGGGAGACTGCGTGAGTCACTGCCAGGGAAGGTGTGGCTAAGCCAACAGAAATAAAGTGTAATAGCAAGTAATGATTAAAAGCTGAAAAAGTCATTATGAGGTGGTAGTAAATAGTGGGATTAATCTGTCAGGGTGCTCTCTTCCTTGCAAATATAGAGGTAACTTTCAGAGATGATTGGGAACCGTGCTTCCAAATGAAGTACATGTAAAAAAAAAAAAAAAAACAGAATCCAATGGTGGAGTGTAAATGGAAACTGGATAAAGGAAATGTAGAAATCGACTTATATTTAACCGAGCTTAAAGCTAGCTCTCGTGGTACACTTCCAGTCTATGGATATAGGGATGCTTCATTTGGTAGGTATAGATCCTCAGTGGTTATATGTTGGAGATAACAGAAAGGAAACTGACAGGAGTGCTATTTAATGTAGTATGTATCAATTAAGTGGTATAATCATCTCTCTGGGATAGTGTGCTGCCAGGTATTCTGAGTGTGCAAGATAAAACACGGCCTCTGAAATTTACTTTCAGGAAGTGCAAAGTGCTATTAGGCAGGGGCACAACTTATTGGCTAGAGCGGTCAGCTGATGCTCTAAGCCAATGAGTAGCTCCCCATTCATAAAAAATGTGTGTACTAACCAGACAGGGGTGCTGCTGATTGGCTAGAGTGGTCAACTGATGCTCAAAGCCATCCAGTAGCTCCACATGCATAAAAAAGGTACATACTTATTGGCTTAGAGCATCAGCTGACCACTTTATTATTTTTTTTTAGAGTGTCAACTAACCATTCTAGTCAATTTCAGAAGCCGGATGCTCCTGGAAGGATTGGAGATTTGCTGCTGGAGGCAATCAAAGATTGGAGTCAGGTAAGAAAGATTGGGGTTAAACCCCTTCAGATAAGAGAGCACCCAGCAACCTCCTTGCACCATAACATCTTCATTTAGATGATGTTCCTATGGTACCTGTTGTGTTCCTTTAAACTAAATATAATGAGCTAGTCATTTCACCAAAGTAACATTTAAAGTTAACATTCTAATATAAGTATAATTTCAAAAACTGTGCTAATAAAAACAAAACATATTACATAGGATAATAAATTTTTTGACTTCTTACAGTGAAATTTGATTCCCAGACTCATAGAGAAGATATTTGGGGCTGATTGACCTATTAAACTGCAAATGTTGAAACATGTCATCAATGCAAGTGTGTGAAAGTGTGGAATTTACAGAGAAAAGAGAAATTACATTAAACATAATACAACGTATTCTCAAATTGATCTATTTATATTCAAATTACCCAGTTTATGCCAAACTGCTTATAACAGCAGAGTATACAAACATACTGACACTCACATATGCAAACTGACACACACACACAAGCTCACTGATACTCACTAGTTCTCTCATACACACTCACTCACACACCTCCACACACACAAGCTCACTGACACTCTAAGACGCACAAGCTCATTGACAATTACACAGATTAGCTCGTAGACACACAAAATTACATACACACAGTTAGCTGACACACACATATTTACTGATAATGCAGGTTTGATGAGCAGCAAGAATCTGTGAACTCACGTTTAGTCGATAGCATGCATCTTAAGCAGCACCAAACTTATAAGAGTAAAGGTTCATCCCAGTGTATATTAGGCACTTTAAGCTATAGTAGAAATTGTTTAACTCCAGGCAGTTGGAAGTAACCCCCAGCACCTAATCTCCAGTTCCAAGCCTTATCTTGCCACTTTTTTCCTTTAAAGTGTATATTCTAAACAATCCCAAGCCTGTTGCAAATATTTGTTTTTAACCCCTTAAGGAGACATGACATGTGTGACATGTCATGATTCCCTTTTATTCCAGAAGTTTGGTCCTTAAGGGGTTAAAGAGACTCTAAAATCATCAACACAACTTTAGCGTAATGAAGCAGTTTTGGTGTACATATCATGCCTCTGAAGTTTCACTGCTCAATTATCTGCCATTTAGGAGTTAAATCACTCCTCACACCTGAGCAGGGATGTACCGCAGGGCAAGCTATTGTGTTTCTCGAAGCTTTTGCCCATTCTCAGGGTTTTCATCCTTTTATTTTTGCTTTAATGCATTAACGTGGCTCACCCCAAGTTAAAAGACTAATCCAGATGTGGACCCCATGCTCACTGTCAGTGGTGTATCTTGGTTTCCCCCCTGCCCCGCCTTCTAAATACACACACATTCACTGACAGATACGCATACACTAGCTAACAGACACACACAGTCAGACACACACAGTCGGACACACACACACACACACACACACACACTAACAAACACACACAGTTGGACACACACACACTAACAGACACACACAGTGAGACACACACACTAACAAACACACACAGTCGGACACACACACTAACAAACACACACAGTCGGACACACACACACTAACAAACAAACACACACAGTCGGACACACACACACTAACAGACACACACAGTGAGACACACACACTAACAAACACACACAGTCTGACACACACACTAACAAACACACACAGTCGGACACACACACACTAACAGACACACACACACACACTAACACACACAGTCACAGACACACACTAACAGACACACACACACTAACAGACACACACATACACACTAACACACATACACACTAACACACACACACACACACACTGACACACTGACACACACACATACACTAACAGACACACACACACACTATCAGACACACACAGTCAGAGACACACACACACACTATCAGACACACACAGTGAGAGACACACACACACTATCAGACACACACAGTCAGAGACACACACACACACTCACATTAACACATTGTTTTTATTTACTCCCCCCCCCCGCCTCCCTACCTTTGGGAATGCAGGGGGTGGGGGGGTTCTCCCATTCCCTGGTGGTCCAGTGGCTGCAGGACGGCACTGGCGGGCAGGCTGGGCGGCCAGTGAGGGAGCTCTTCCCCTGAGCTCTCTGCTCAGCTCCCTCGCGCGCCGCCCGCAGAGTGAGGCTGGGAGGCGGAGCCGGAGTATGACGTCATATTCCGGCTCCCAGTCTCACTCTGCGGGCGGCGCGCGAGGGAGCTGAGCAGAGAGCTCAGGGGAAGAGCTCCCTCGCCGGCCGCCCAGCAACCAGCCCAGCATGTCTGTTAGCCGCAAGGCTAACAAGACATTTGCCTTGGGCATTTGGGGGCGACGTTTTTTGCCGCCCCCTGGAAAATGCCGCCCAAGGCAAATGCCTTGTTTGCCTCGCGGCTAATACGCCCCTGCTCACTGTGCCTAGAGCAGGGATAGGCAACATAGGCGTGCGCAGCCTAATGTATTAGGGTGTGCACCCTAAAGCAAAAACACACACGCCGCGTGTATATGTGTGTTTATATAAATATATATTATATATATATATATATATATATATATATATATATATATATATATATATATATATATATGCACACACACACATATACACTCTTGTATATATACACAGACCCGCACTCATATAAATATCAAAACAAACAAACATTAGTGTGTGTTTGTGTATGTGTGTGTGCTGGGGGTGAAGTGTGTTTGTGTGTGTATGCTGGGGTGAAGTGTGTGTCTGTGTGTGTGCTGTGGTAAAGTGTGTGTGTGTGTGCTGGGGGTGAAGTGTGTGTCTCTGTGCTGGAGTTAAGAGTGTGAGTGTGTGTGTGTGTGTGCTGGGGGTGAAGTGTGTGTCTGTGTGTGCTGGGGATTGGCTTACCGTGTGTGGTGGTGACAGTGATGTGGATGGCAGAGAGAGAGAAGAGAGAGAAAAGGCTGGGAAGAGATTAAGTTTTAGTCTAAAACAGGATTAAGGACATGAGGTGGCAGACTGGAGAAGTATTGAGGAGATGAGAAGGCAGTTTCTGAGAGGGACTGGGGAGGTTAGGTGGCAATCTGGAAAAAGATTAGGGAAGATGTGTGTCAGATTTTGGGAGAATTAGGAAGTTTAAATTGCAGCTTGGAGAGGGATTGGGGAGAGTAGGAGATAGTTTGGGGAGGTAGTTAGCCAAGCATACATGTCAGACTAGAAAGGAGTTGGGGAGAGAACGTGGCAGACATAGGCACTTACCTTTGTATCCGCGGCTCTGCTCCTCACGTCCCCACCGCTGCTGCTACCTACTTTCTGCCGGCTCCTGTGCTCACACCTCGAGCCAGCTCACAGCAACAGGCACAGCCCTGCCGAAAAGTGAGCAGTGAAGTTCTGGCTCGCAGTGCACATGTGAGCGCCGGAACTTCACTGTGGAGCATTTCTATGACAGGATGCCCGGCCGGCACAGGTCTGCCTCCACCTCATGACTTCCCTGATTTTTTTAAATTTTCGCTGACCTCACAGCTCGTCCCGGCAGGGGGCTGATGGGGGGGAAAGATTTACCCCAAATTGATATTATTATTGATATTATTATAGTAAATAGTGACAGGGTTGGAAAAATGCTGATATTATTGGGGTGTGCCCAGGCACACCCGGCACACCCCGTGTGCACGCCTATGATAGGCAACCTTCGGCACTCCAGATGTTTTGGGCTACATCCCCCATAATGCTCTTACACCTGTAATGCTGGCAAAGCATCATGGGAGGTGTGGTCCAAAACATCTGGAGTGCCGAAGGTTGCCTATGCCTGGCCTAGAGGGATATCAGCTACACCTCACTGACGAGGTCCAAAGAAGGCCAAAACGATCATCTGGGGTTGCTGTATCTCTCGTGCTGAGGGAACTTGCTGGCATTTCGGATCTGGACTGCCCGTACGGGTGGGACCAGTCTGATATGCTTTAGATATGTTCTCTCTGTAATGGCACAAGTGAGCAAAAACTATTTTGAGACCTGAGCAGGGATTTACCGAAGGGCAAGCTATTGAGTCTCTCTAAGCTTTTGCCCATTCTCAGAGTTCTCTTTCTTTCTTTTTTGGTTAAATCACTTTTGTTTCTGAATATGCAGCCCTAACCACACCTCCCCTGGCTGTGACTCATACAGTCTGCATTAAAACAAAATGATTTCATTTTCAATTAGATGTAACTTACCGTATATACTCGAGTATAAGCCTACCCGAATATAAGCCGAGGCCCCTAATTTTACCCCCAAAAACTGGGAAAACTTATTGACTCGAGTATAAGACTAGGGTGAGAAATGCAGCAGCTACTGGTAAATTTCTAAATAAAATTAGATCCTAAAAAAAATATATTAATTGAATATTTATTTACAGTGTGTGTATAATGAATAGTGTGTGTGTATGTATGCAGCGTGTGTGTATGAGTGCAGCGTGTGTGTGTATGAATGCAGTGTGTGTGTATGAATGCAGTGTGTGTGTATGAATGCAGTGTGTGTATGAATGCAGTGTGTGTGTGTATGAGTGCAGTGTGTGTATGAGTGCAGTGTGTGTAACAGTGCAGTGTGTGTGTATGAGTGCAGTGTGTGTGTATGAGTGCAGTGTGTGTGTATGAATGCAGAGTGTGTGTATGAATGCAGTGTGTGTGTGTGTTGCAGAGCCTTGGTGGGGGGTGGGCAATGTTTTTTTTCATTTTTTTATTATTTTCATTTTTTTATTATTATTTATTATTTTTTTATTTAATTTAATTATTATTATTTTAGTATTATTATTTATTATTTAATTATTATTATTTTTTTATTATTATTAATTATTATTTTTTTCGTCCCCCCCTACCTGCTTGATACATAGCAGGGAGGGGGGCTCCTTCCCTGGTGGTCCAGCATTGGCAGTTCAGTGGAGGGAGAGGGGGGCTGTCAGAGCTGTAACTAACTTTCCTGCAGCTCCTGTCAGCTCTCTCCTCCTCCGCGCCGTCCGTGCAGCTCCCTCTGTCAGCTCCCAGTGTAAGTCTCGCGAGAGCCGCGGGACTTTACACTGGGAGCTGACCGAGGTGCTGAACGGACGGCGCGGAGGAGGAAAGAGCTGACAGGAGCTGCAGGAAAGGTAAGTTACAGCTCTGCCAGCCCCCCCTTCCCCAGTCTGTATTATGGCAATGCAAGTTGCCATAATACAGACTATTGACTCGAGTATAAGCCGAGTTGGGGTTTTTTAGCACAAAAAATGTGCTAAAAAACTCGGCTTATACTCGAGTATATACGGTACTTTAAAAGTTTTTATCTCCTGCTTTGTAAATTGAACTTTAATTACAAAGAGGAGGCTCCTGCTGGGTCTAGCAAGCTATTAACAGAGCAGGAGATAAGAAATTCTAAATGAAACAGAATCTGTAATAAAGTAAGTGTAAACATTAGATCACCTCTTACAGCAAGTGTTTAGGAAGGCTGTGCAAGTCACATGCAGGGAGGTGTGACTAGGGCTGTATAAACAAAGTGATTTAATTCCTAAATGGCCCAGAATTGAGCAGTGAGACTGCAGGAGCATAATCTATACACCAAAATTTCCATACCAATTTCTTGGTTACATTTTTTTCTTCAGTAGCTCCTGACCCACCCCCCACCACTGGGTACACTTAGTGATGGATTTTGAATCATGTTTCAGGTTTCCAGTCATTTGATAGCTGCTATATTAAAATAAAAAATAAAAGTGTGTTGGCACTTTAAGATACTGTGTGAAACATAATACAAACACCATGCAGCTCACAAAGTGTTCCAACACAATTCATAGTAAACAAAAATATATAAAAACAAACAAACAAAAAAACAGTATGTTTGCACCATATACAACAACACTTAGCAATATAAGTATGAATGATTTTCAATGGCATGATCCGAGCTCGAATGACCCAAGAAATCTCTTCTTTACCTATCAAGGCCTTGAAATTGCATCCATGTGGAAGAAATTCAGAGCAGGAAAGAGTATAAAAAACACTCAAAAACACTCTTATTAATCGTGTAAAAAAAAAAACCACATACATAAAAATACATAAACAAACACGGTGAAGTAGAAGACTGTAAAGTCGAAATGCGTCCGCATGCTTTATTTTATATGTGATTACAATGGAATGCCAGTGGAAAGACCTGTCTTTTCGCATGAAAGTATGTATCCCAGCTGCCCATCACTGCTTCCTGCATGAGTAGATGGGAAAGGAAAGTTGTGTAAAGGGTAGAGGAGGGAAAGAAATACAAAAATGTATTTGTGAGAAGAATAGAACGAGATGTGGAGGGGACATAACATGTAGATCAGATATATAATAAATTGTGGGAGACTGATAAAAAATAAGTTGAAGGATAAATGGAGGTTTAATAAGGAGGGGGAGTCGGTAGGGTATTACAGAATAGGTGTAATCAGTGGGGAAGTGCATAGAATAAGTGGGTGAAATGAAGACATATGATGGCTTGGGGAGATGGATGGATGTGAAAAGAGAAAGGGAAAGGGAATGAAAAAAGGGACATACGAGGAAGGGAGAAGGTATGATGTGCAATGTATGAATGATATCACAGAGCTTCAAACCAATAAAACATATTGTAAGAGGGTATAACAGAGCTCCACAGCAATAACATTGTATTGTTATTATTACAGTGATATGAGAGCTCAATCCAACACTTTTTTCTACCCATTGCACCACCACTAAATATGGAAGTGCAACTCACTCTCAATCTGCCCCTGGTTTGCTAAACAACTACTACATTTTCATTAGTTTAGCTGCGAATTTGTCATTTTCTTGTTAAATCAGTTTTTGGTAGAAATGTAAAAACACACAATTTATTCCTCAAAGTCATAAAGAAAAGAGAGACCTAGGTCAATATCTCCATACAAACATACACTTTTCATTGCCCTTTGGTTTGACACATGCATTAAATTCTACATGTCTTGACGAGGTATTATGTCTGACCAGAAGCTGTTTAAACATGTGGAAACACAAATCCACATAATGCTGAGAATTAGCCTAAGGTATAGAATGAAAATAGCAGTCCTGTCATTCGTCAAGAAATGTGTCTAAGCCTCTTATTATTTTACACTGGGACAAACACCAAATATGGAGTGCTTTTCTTTCTGAACTTAGTTTCCAAAATATTAGCAGTGAAACCAGGATTCACATAATCCACCTTTTCCCCTTTCGGTTGCCCATACATAAATCATATTTTCTCACTGAGAACAGCCTAGATGACAGTGATTATTTTAAATTAAAATAACCGTAAACTTTATACAAAATGACACAACCATTATATAATGTGAAATAAAATGAACATAAATAAGACACCGAGAACCCAGCCAGGGGATAAATAATTATGAAGAATATGGATTCATTTTACATTGCCAAAATCAAGTTGCTCCAATAGTAGTTAACCATACAAATCAGCTCACGCTGTCCTGGTGTAATTATAAATGTATAGTATACATTGCCATGTCTAATTAGACATCAATTGGAATTGTTCACACATTCTCTTCCCTGTTGGACTGGTATTAATAAACTATCACCTTCAGACAGCAAAATTACAATGGGCAAGAATAATGATTTATTGATATTAATATATACTAGTCTTCCCATATTATGGACTAATTATAAGCTAAATCACAGTCTTCTGAATCTCTTAGACGCAAATATGTGTTAGAGCTTTAATTGCAGCTATGAAGGGCTAATAAACAGAATGAAGCAATGATATTTTTCCTTCTTTAGGATACAATATAGTTGAGGTATACAGTCTCATGCTTTCCCTATTATCTTTATTAAATTCCTGGTGCAATGGGACAGAGATGAAATAATAACAAGAGATAAGGAGGTCTCTGTACACACTGACAAACATAGTATGTCATAATCTCATAAACAATATAACCTATGTAGAATTATGGGTGTCCAGAAATGTAGCTGTATGTCAGGGTTTGTTGATTATAAGATAGGCATCTACAATTGTCTTGGAGGTACAGATCGATGGAATCAGTGGTCCAGATCACCCACCAGTCCCTGACCAAAGTAATCTACATCTAACGAAGCATGGATAGTAGTGAAGAGGAAAACAGACTACCTATCACAGGGAGAATGAGTGAGCTCTCAGTAAAAATATATATTACCTTCTTGCAAAATCTACACCATGTCTGAAAGGTAGTGAATAACAGTGAATTAAATCTGACTCATACAAATGTATAAGATCTATGGCACGTGAGCCTGATCTGCTACCGACAAAATGTATGTAGTGGTAACCTATATCTATTCACCATTCAACGACATATTACATTGCCAAATTATAAACAGAACAGGTAAAAAGGTTAACACTCACACAAATGGAATGGAAGGTATCCCTCAGCTCTGTTTGATGCTGGGGTAATGTGCTATCAATTTAATTTTAGTAAAATGGAACCTGGAGGATACATTAAATTGAGTCAAGAACTCAATGTAGGAGAGAGGGAATGAGCTCTCTTGGAATATATAAGAACATCAATAGGTCCATTGGCAAATGGACCTATTCTGGTTCTCATCGTGCCATACAGAGGGCCAAGTGTGGCCGCCCCAAGGGTGCCCAACAGGGGGGTTTGAACCTGGGTCCTTTGCTGTCCTGGGCCTGCCTTTCAGCCACAGCTGTTCCTATTCTTTGGAGTAGCTCTAGCTCTGTTATACCTGGCTATGTCTACAGCACAGGGGCTGGACTTCTTCTGTGGTCATTGCCTGTGCTTCACCTGAGACAGATCAGTCATTAGCTGGTATATAAGCACTGCCTTGCCCCGGGAATGTTATCAAGTATTTGATCCTGGTGTATGTGTTCAGTTCCTGTGTTCTAGTCTCTTGACCTTATACTCCATATTGACCCCGACTTCTGTCTTTGTTTATTCTTTTTTTTTTTTTTTGTCAATCGTTCTTTTATTGAAGCATATTAGATGGGGTACAGAAACAAAGAAAGGGAAATGCAAAAACGGATTACATTAAAGGGTAAGTACATCGTTAGCTTGAAAGATTACATTTCCTGAGTGATGATGCTGCATTTTTAAATTGTGTTAATGTGTCGTGTAACAAAAGCGTGTTGTAGTTAGTGTCAATGCCTATTCTGATAGACTATTAGAGAGCAACAGTGGACTATGCAAAACTTAGGCATTTAGTTAATAAGTAGTATGCGAGGTCAAGGTAGAAGAATAATAATGTGAAGAGCCAGAGGCGGAACATCATATGAGTTAAGACAGTTATATGTCAGAAGAATCAAGGCTTATGCGTTACATATATGACTTGGCTGTCGCTTATTACCGCATGCCTATCTAATCGTGCTTGTTCGGCTAGCCGGTATGACAAAATGCGATTAGCAGATAATATGCTCTCTGAACTGCCACTAAGTCAGAGCTGTACATGCTTGGTAGCGGGAGACAGGGTAAAATTAAAACGATAGGGTTACATTCGAGTTAGAGACATGCAAATATATGAGATCACGTTAGTCTAGCTAGCAACAGCAACACTTCAACATAGACAATAGTATATAGGGAGACATAAGTGGTAGCAGGCTTCTTTATAATATCCCTTTCATTACCAGTGAGGGATGGCATATTCTGGCTTACCAGTGTGTGAACTGGAGAGAGTCCTTGCAGTGAAAGATAAAAAGAAAAGGTATTATGTGTCCACAAACCAGTCCCCTTCGGCCCATGCCGGTTCCTGGCTTGCAGGTTCTTCGGTGCCAGCCCGCAGGCGTTTGTGCGGTGCGTGTCCGTTGCCGGGCTTCTGTAGCTCGCCGCATTGCTGGTGATGGTGAGGGTGCCTCCCTAGGCCTAGGCTGGTATGCAGGCCTGCGTCTTCTTGCCACAAGCTCGGTCGCCGCTGGGGTCTGGATTTACTGCGCCCCGGTTCCTCTGGCGGTCGCTGTGGGCGGGTGTTACAACGCCATGTTCCCTGTGGTGGCTTCTCTGCGTTCGAGGGCCGCTTGTCTTCGGCCTGAGGCCTGTGTAGGTGCTCGCGCCCTTTGCCATTGGGCCCATCATCAGGTCCGTGGGCCCAGAGTTCCGCCGGATCCCAAGCTTCTCCCTGGGTGTATGGCGGGCTGTGGGGGGGGTATCCCTCCCTGTGAGCGCCCACCTCAGATGAAGAGTGAGCGGGTCTCTCGGCAGCGATATCCACAGGTGTGGTAATTGGTGTGCGTCAGATGCCAGGGGTATCTCCGGGTGTGAGGGCCTCTGTTTGGTATTACCCCGTGTGCAGGAGTAAGTGATGGCTGCTGGTAGGCCTGTGCTCGAGGTTGCATGTACTGCGCACATGGTCCCCGCCATCTTGTGTCAGAGTCTCAGGCTACATGTCGGCGGTTTCTCAGAGAGCTGTTTAGCCTGGCTTGGCTTAGCTTGGACCGGGATCACCCCCCCGGTCCAGTGGGGGGGGGGGGGGGGGACCGGGTCCGCAGGCTTTTCACACGTGTCGGGCTCCGTCGGGCAGGATAGCGTTGCTGCAGCGGTCCGCTTCACTCACCGCCAGCATAGGTCCCGCCTGTTGCAGCGGGCCCCATCCTCCGAGGGACTAAAACTTTGAGAGCAAGCCTCTCCTCAGCTCAGACAGCCCAGTTTTATCGAGGGTCACAGTAATTCGCCGGTAATTCTCCCCAAAAGTTTTGATTTGTAGGCTATTTGTGACCCTGTTTGCAGGAGCTGAGCTGTCCTGCGACCGCTCAGCTCGGCGGCCCGGCCCCGCCCCCCGTCTTTGTTTATTCTGACCTCTGACATCCCTTGACTTTGGCTACACTTTGTTTATCCTGACCTCTGGCATCCTTTGACTTTAGCTATCCCTCGACTATCCTGCTGTTTGCGTCCTTGTCGGTACTGCATTGGAATCACCTTTCCTGCACAGCCCCCAGTGCACAGACTCACAGTCTAGGTGGCTTCTTACCTGGTCACCTTGGACAGTGTCTATCTGCAAGGGTGAGCAAACATATCTGTGCTACAATCTCCGACTTCAGGTAAGAAACCTGACAAATACTTCCACTCAGAGCTCCCCCATATAATATGTTCTCTCTTTTCTAAAAAAACAAAAACAAAAAAAGCACTTCTTCAATTTAGTGAAGTTGGTGTGATTAAAATTTATATCTGGGGTTTAAGTTAGTCTAGAACCAATTTCAACATTTAAGTATTATTAGATGTAGTTTGTTTGCTAGAAGAAGTAAACTTGTCAGTGAAGAGTTTAGTTTTGAGGACATTGTCTTGCCTTGTTTGGTAGCCTACAGAAATTGTTTTATGATAAATGAGCTGACTTAGTTATTAAGGTGTCTTACAGAATCTTAAATTTAAAAATTCAATGGAAAGTTTGGCAAATGCCAAAGTGTGATTTCAACATATAGCTCTATGCCAATATGATAGTGAGGATATTCAGCCTGTTCCTTTCGTTATTGGGCAACGTATTGAAATGTCCATGTATGATGGGTTTAGATGGGGAGGGGCAGTCTAATATATTGGAAGACAAAGTGTGTGTGTGTGTATCTGTAAATCCCTGCACTCATGCTGTATAAACATTCACAGCCGGATGCAAAAACATCTTTGTTCCTGATGGAAGTCCTCTAGAGGGACTGAAACATCGATCTTTTTAATGGATTTAAAATAAGTTTTGGATTTTATAAAAGACCGAGAGTGAAGCCATCTATTTTTTTATCCCTCTTCCCCTCCTCTCTCCTTATTATACTGTATTATCAATTATTCGATCCATACCGGTGTCACTATTCAGTGCTGAAATGTATAGATGTTTACAGTTGTGAAATGACTTAAAAGAAAACTGTTTGTTTTACTATGTTTGTTTCCCTTTAGGCTAATTCATAATTGTTAAATGACATTTAAATTCCTTGTTTAAAAAAGGCGTATCCCTTCTCCCTGGGAATAAGCTCAAATGGCTTGAAGCTTGTGTTGTGTAAATTATGCTTCATTTCATTTAAGCATGCTGATTAATTTTGTTTTCATGGATTTTCATTTTGCCTGATGAGTTAACTCTTTTAATTTCACAGCTGCTGTAAATCATGTGCTGTTAAATTAATGTACACCATGGCTTCGACAGGGGGATTATTAAGCCCAGAATGTCCTTTCTGCAGGGATGGCAGCACTTCCTAAACACCCTGCTGGCCAAGCAGAAGGGTGCCTTTATGCACTGGTGGAGTTCAATTAAAGACCTCCCTCACGACCTGTTTCTCCCACTGTGGAGAGGAATGCAGAGCCCAAAGCGCCTCTGCTGTATGTAGAGCTGGTGTATGGCTCCTGTGAGCTCCAGGATGTTCAGAATCTTGTCCATGGGTTACCATGGCAAAGCTCGGAAATTAAGAGTCTGGAACTCAAGAGAGCCATTATAAAAGGTCTGCTCCCAACAAAATGAGAGATCAGAGGCTCTACGCACACTGAAAAAACAGGGGTTGTCATAATGACCCCCTCGCTGCCTTAAGGGTAACCAGGGGGTTGTATAACAGTGTTCTTACTTTAGTTATTTTGTTGGTGGAGTGCCAAGTAGAATTTAAATTGTGTGTGTGTGCGTGTGTGTGTATATATATATATATATATATACACACACACACACACATTTTTCCAACATATGTAATACACACCCAACACACACACCGGCTCCCCAGTATACACACAAAACATTTCCTATATATACTGCATCACCAGCACACAAAATGCATTCCTCACACACTGCATCCTCTCCACAAACACACTATTTCCCCTACATATGCACTGTATTTACTGTATACACACTCTCTCTATAGCCCCTAGACACATGTTCTATACTTAAAACAAAAAACATTATATCTATTAACACATAGTCGTGGAGCTCTGTGATACTCTACTATGCACATTACTATAAGATGGTGTGCTTGTCTGTGTGTGCATGCCTGTGACTGTTTGTGCTTGTGTTAAGGCAATGCTACTGCAAATTCAAAAACACAGCTGAGTTGTCTATGCATCTTATAGTGTGTATGTTAATAGTAGGTCTAAAGCTGAGCCTTCTCTTTTGTTTTAAGAAATAGAAATAACAGAAAAGTAGAGGTCCTGTGTGGAAAAACAAAACAAAACAACGTAGAGGGGGAATATAGCATTGTGTATAGTGTAGGCAAACAAATTAGAGAAAAGTAGAAATCTTATTGAGCTACCACATATGTTATATTGTCTTCTTTTAGAATAATGGGCCCCACGCTTCTCATAGACACAAATAGTGCCTGTGCGGCAGTAGCCGGCATTCAGCCTAGCACTAATATTGCTAAAAGAGTAGAATTGAGCACTACACTGCACATGCATGCTGTGTGTGTGTGCGTTTGACTCTGCAGAAGCATTCACAGCGCCTGCAATGTCGGAACTGAAGAATTCCCTCTAGTGGCTGTCTGAGTGAAGACATCTAGTGGTGTTACTAGGGCACAATGTAAACACTGCCTTTAAAAAAAAACAATAAAAAGACAGTTACATCGGAAAGACTGCAGGGACAATCTGTAGAGGTTCTGGTGCCTACAGTGTCCCTTTAAATGTCACAATGGACAAATATGTGGAACCCCGCACACCAAAAAACAAAAACAAAGAAATGAAAACAAAACTGAATATTTAGTGGCGTCATCAGTGATTATGCAATGGGATAAATCAGGTAAGCAGTCAGTTAATCTATGACAGAGGTCGGCAACCTTCTGCAGTCCAGATGTGCATCTATCTTGATGCTTAGCCAGCATATTGACTACATTTCTCTTGATGCTTTGCCAGCATTATTGTGTAAGTGCATATGGGAGATGTAGTCCACAACGTCTGTAGTGCGGAAGTTTGCCTACCACTGGTCTATGGCTAATCTAATAATAATCTCTATATTTTAAGAACAGGGAGATCTTTGATGGGCCAGTGCTTGGTAGTGTCGGCCCTGCATAAGCCTGATGGCAATCAGAATGATGGCTCCAGAGTCACATCAGTCACTTCCAGTGCCTCACTCATACTTGGCGGGCTGCCAGAGGTATTTGTCAGCTCTACAGTGTCCTAGGCGCCTCTTCAGCTTGCAGTCCATTAGAGACTAAAAATTAGCACTCCAAGCATGCTCGCGAGAAGAGCTCACAATTCATCAAACTTAAATGAATGGAAATGTATTAAATAAAAGAAAGGCTGCCTCTGGCGGCATTTGGGTGTGCCTAGGCACACCAGATACACCCTATGTGCACGTCCATGGTAAGTAAATTTAATGAGCATCAGTTGTCAAAGTAGATTGTATGGCTTAAGAAAGGGACAGGAAGAGAAGCCACCATAACATGTATAAAGTTGAACCACCTGGCTGGATTTAAAGCAATGTCTACAAAACCATAGAATTTACTCTGAAACACTAGTTTTTGCCTTTTCTTCAGCTCCAAAATAGGCCGAATAAAATGAATATAGGTGGTAAGCTGGAAAGCTGAAAATAGTAAAACAGGCCTCTTGTACTGGGCCACATCTGCTTAAGTGGCACTACAGAATTCTAAAATATAAAACAACAAATATAGAAATTGTAAAGGAGATTTGTCGCATCCAGGGATCTTTGTTTATTCTGCAAAGACTCCTGCAAGTAACATCTCCAGTCAGGGTTTGATACCTGCAGGGTGTAGTGGGAGGTAGCTTTTCTTACCGGAAGTTTAGCCATTGCAGCCACTACCATCTTCTTCTTGAAAGGTCTTTTTTGGCTCCTGATGCATAAAATGTCAGGAGTTACATTCTATGGATATGCATGCACACAGCTCCAGTGCAGAGGCTTCTCAATGAGAAGCTTCTGATGGCCAATTCTGAAAGATTGTGCTTGGGAAAGAGGGGAAAGTTTGCGAAGGTTCCAGACAGTAGATAATTTTGGTAGCTAGTCCAGTGATCTTTCTACCTAGTATTGCTGCTGCTCTGCACCCAGTATATATTCACATCACCTTTGTGATATATATTTCTGCAGCCCTGTTTTGCGATACTAGCTACTCGCTCTGGATCTCCCTCCATTTAACTCTGGGTATATGCGCTCATATCACCTCTGGCAACAGTAGGCTACGAATACCAATAGGCATACTACTGCCTATATAACACTCCGAAAACCGGGTGTTATATATTACCAACTAGCCGTTACTACTATACTGTGCCGTCTGAATAATAACCCTACCGCTTCAACTTGTAGCGGTTTTATTTATCGGGTTATATTATTCCTGTACATTACACTATCTTGTTATCAGCCGAAATGAGCCACGACGAGTTATACCTAATAACTGTCTCACTATAAGGACACTATTTTCATTGCAGCCTGTGATTACAGTTCAGAGGCTGCAATTGTATGTTTGTATACCAGTGCTCTGGATTACTATTGTATCTTGAGCGGCAGCCCTTGAATACATTTTGTATAAATTGTTGCAACTAACACTTTTGATCTAACGAGATATATATACACATTTTTTGTATCATTATATATTTTGATTCACTTATGTTCTTAGCGTGTGCTTTTGTGGTTTTATGCATGTATATTAAAAGTTACGTTTTACATTTTAGTTAAAGTGGTACATACAGTGTCTACCACTTACTGTCCCCCTCCCTCCTAAGGGATCTACACTCTCTAGAATACTCTACCACAATTCCTCACTTTTCTCCTGTCTCCCTCCCCCATTTTTTTGGTTATTTGATCTTTGCAAGCTTTTTATATATCCCCAAAGAAAATATGCAGGAAAAAATACATGTAAGATTTCTTCAGAGATATATCTGCTAGATTAAAAAAAATAATCAGTTAGAGTTTTCCTTTATGGATTGAAATCTGTCTCTTGTGAAAAGGGCATATAGGTTTATTAATGTGTAGTTATATATATTAATAAAGTATGAGAGTATAACATACTGGCCCTTAGCATCCATCTTTTTCAAGCGCAGCTGGAAGGCTAGAGACATGTGAACAAGTATAGAGACCCCTAAAAGGGCTGTTAAGTGATAACCAATTGGATAAACAGGGAAGGTAATGAAAAGGTGTTTTAAATGAACAACCTGGCCCCACAATTAAGTTGTTATGAGGCCTGCAGTCCCAAAGCACTGTCTTACTTTATAGCATTGAACAATATCCGACTGGTTTAACCCAAAAGTTCTGTCCCTGGGCTGCTGTCATGCCCCCTCCTCTCTCCCCTCCGTGTCCCTCAGCTAACAGGGACATCCTGACTTGTGTAACAAGTGACAGAATGATGATGGTTTCCACTGATGTTCTCAGCCTACCACTTACTGTCCATATGTGACTGAGCCTTTTAACACTTTTATTGTGTTAGTTCTACCACAATTTTAAAACCAAAAATATAATTTCCAAGTTTTGTTTACAATAAAAGTAAAATAATTCAAAATAGATTTACTTACATGTGGTCAGTGGGTGAGGGTTACTTATTAAATGGTAAGAGACATACTAATGACCACCCCAGGACCAAATTAAGAGCCCATTGGACCTGGTGCTGACAATTATGATGGACCTAATTATGGAATCGTATTGACAGAAAACACTAAAACAGTCATACCTCCCAATCGTTATGTATCTGGTGGAGGTGGTGCTGGTGGGAATCTCGCATGATATAGCTTTAAGAAAACACATACCCTATGCTAATCTCTCGTTTTCACCTTTAAAGTAAATCCATAACCCCTAACAGCAGTCAGGGCCGTTTGAAGGAATTTGGGGTCCCCAAGCAAAACGGACATGGAGGCCCCCCCAAACTCCAACCCCCCCCCACCCCCCACATGCACGCAAGGCCTACAGGGCGCCTACACCCGGGTCCTTACCCCCCTCCCCACTCCCCATCCCCCCCCCCCGAGTCCGCCCACAGGGATGCAGTGTCTGCAGGGCCGGTGCAAGGATTTTTGCCGCCCTAGGCAAAAGTAAAGTTTGCCGCCCCCCCATGTGACATCACAGTGCCCCACCCATATGATCTGCCATGTTAACTAACACAGTGCTGCAGTGCCGCCGTGTTTACAATAAAAGGCCTGCAGGGACAGGCTATAGACACCAGAACCACTACATTAAGCTGCAGTGGTTCTGGGGAATATAGTGTCCCTTTAATGTGAGGTAAATTAGAGATTAGTGCCAAAAATAATATAGTAGATTGCCTACTTACAACCAGATGAGCATGATGATGGGCTTCAGCTGCCGTCTGGCTCCACTGGTCTGGTGTAGAACAGGCTCTCTGGAGGCGGTTTGTAACTGTGGTCACAAAAAATCAATGTTCTGGGAGAACGGGAAGCAGCTCCATTTTTTGAGGGCCATTTACACAGCTCACTCAAGGTCTGGGTCCCAGGGTCCACCTTCATGTTCCACCAATGAGTTTGTTCACAGGGGTGTGTGTGTGTGGGGGGGGGGGGGGGGATGTCCTGATGTGTGTAAGGAATGCATTGTGTGAATCTGTGTTTGGATGTGTAAGGGCTGCAAGGTGAGTTTGTGTATGTATGGGATGCAGTGTGTGTGTCTGTAAGGCAGTGTTTCCCAACCCAGTCCTCAAGGCACACCTACCAGTCCAGGATTTAAGGATTACCCAGTTTTGTCTAAGGTGTTTTTAGAAAAAAAAAGAATAAACACCTTAGACACAACTGGGTCACCCCTAAATCCTGGACTGGTAGGTGTGCCTTGAGGACTGGGTTGGGAAACACTGCTGTGAGGGATGCACTGAGTGTGTGGAAGGGATGCATTGTGTGTTGCTGTGTGTAAGGGATGCATTGCTTGTGTATGTGTGTCTGTGTGTAATGCATTGTGTGTTTTTCTGTGTGCAAGGGGTGCATTGTGTGTGTGTGTGATGGATGTCAATCTCTCCCCCTACCCCCGTCAATTTCCTTCTTCTCCCACTCCCTCTCATTGCCTTCTCCCCCCTCCAGTTTCCTTCTTCTCCCCCTCCCTCTCATTTCCTTCCTTCTCCCCCCTCCAATTTCCTTCCTCCCCCCTCCAATTTCCTTCCTCCCCCCTCCAATTTCCTTCATCTCCCCCCTCCAATTTCCTTCCTCCCCCTCAAATTTCCTTCCTCTCCCCCTCCCTCAAATTTCCTTCCTCTCCCCCCTCAAATTTCCTCCCTTCCTCTCCCCTCCCTCAAATTTCCTCCCTTCCTCTCCCCCTCCCTCAAATTTCCTCCCTTCCTCTCCCCCCTCAAATTCCTACCTCTCCCTCCCCTCCCTCAAATTTCCTTCCTCTCCCCCCCTTCAAATTTCCTCCCTTCCTCTCCCCCCCCAAATTTCCTTCCTCTCCCCCTTCAAATTTCCTCCCTTCCTCTCCCCCCCAAATTTCCTCCCTCCCTCTCCCCCCCACTCCCTCAAATTTCCACTGAAATGTCCTCCCTGACACCCGGCAGGCGCGCGAGGGAGCACTCTCCCTGGCTGAGTGCTTCCTCTTTAGCTCCCTCGCGCGCCGCGTACTGATGCCGGAGCCGGAAGATGACGTCATCTTCCGGCTCCGGCATCAGTACGGTGCAGAGGGAGCTGAAGAGGAAGCACTCAGAGGAGAGTGCTCCCTCGCGCGCCTGCCGGGTGTCAGCAGGGCCAGCCTCTGGGGGACCCTGAGATGACCGGCTGCTGGGCCCCCCAGGAGAAGAGGCTAGCCCAGGGGGTACATACCGGGGTCGCAGGGCCTCCTGCGACCCGGTATGTACCCACTGAATGTGGGGTCCGGACGACCTGCCGGCTCTGCTTGGGGCCCCGGGCCAGCTCGGGGGCCCCAAGCAGTTGCTTGGTTTGCCTGTCCGGTAGCGACGGGCCTGACAGGATTTTGTTGGGCAGGGTAAAAGGGTGGGCCACTGACCAGAACTGCCAAAAGGGGCAATCATGCCCAAAACAATCTGCCCAAGGAATTTGATGGTCAGCCTGGCATGAATGTATATCAGGCTGCCTGTCAATCATGCAGGATGACCAACCAAGGGCATACTGTGCATACAGCACCTTGAACTTGGCATAAATTAGTCTAATGATGCGCAAGCTCTACGCTTTCTAAGGACTGTCCCCCAGCACTCACTGGTCCACTCCTCTCCTTACCTTCTTACTAGCAGACAGAGGCTCCTGTTATACAAAGAAAAGGTGTATGTAGTGAGTGTAGAAGAAAGGGAACATGCCACAGAGAGATTGAAGCAGCAAGAGCATTTGCATAATGTGCAAAGTCGGCTTTACATGAACTAATTTCATTGTCAGCCAGTCCACACAAATGTTTCCCTACATCCACATGTGAAGAGTAGTAAAAAAAACGTTTATTATTTTTTTAATTTATTTTTTAGCAATGGGCCTACTGCATGGTTCTGGAGCTGCAGTTCCATCATCCCCTATGTTAATCCGGCTGTGGTCCACCCCATACCCCTACCTAGTGTCAGCATTGTAACATATTCTCCCTGACCTTGCGGAATTTGCGCCCAGAGGCCGTGCGTCTGTACAAATGACTCTTGCAACATGTTAATGGACGCCGGCCACTGCGGATCCACGCCCAATTATACCCCCACGTCCGCCCATGCTAATGATGATGTCGGCGTACGTGTGACGTCACGCGGGAGACGCGTGCACGTTTTGGGGTCAAAGGCCGTTCTTGGACAATTAGAAATGTAAAGCACTTATTTAAGCTCAAAATTACTTTTCCTCATTGCCCTAGTGGTTGTCCGAGAGTGTTTTCCTGAGCGTTTAAATTCTGTTTTTTGACTTTGGCTTTGTTTGACTTCCCTGTATTCTGGTATCCCTGACTTCTGGCTTTCCCTTATCATTGTGTCTCCTACTGTGTCCCTGACCTCGGCAAGTATCCTGACTATTCTTTGGTGCGTTAAGTCCGGCCATTCTAAGGCCCGGTAATACATTACCTATTAGTCCTCTGTGTGACACAATCCTACGTGCTGGATCAACTAGTAAACCTGACAAGCATATGACATAAACACACAGACTGCATAATACACACATATACACAAACTGTCTAAAACATACTCACACAGACACAAACTGGCTAATACATACATACATACATATTTGCACACTACATAATACATACACACATAGACACTGTCTAATAATTGAATACACAGGCTGCTTAATACATACACACATAGGCACACTAACTGCTTAATCCACACACACAACCTAATAGATACATACACATTGCCTAATACATAGGGTTATTCCCTATTCTGGGAGAGTAATTTTAGGGCTCCTTGGCACTGATTCATTGGTCGATGTTGTGACCTCTGAACCAGAGCCACTAGTATTCTATTTCTAATACATAGACACACACTCCTAAATACATACATACAAAAACACACACAGCAAGCAGGGCTATATGTTTCAAACAGCATGGTACCTCCTCTGCTCCATCTCCTCCAAGCACAGGGCAGGGGTTGGCCTGGAAGCTGCACCCTTACACTGTTATTCAGATGCCTCGCTAGGGGGGACCATATTTTTCCTGAATGCTAGATGGGTGGGGGATGAGCAGTGTAATTACAGTGCACCTTTTAAACTAACCCTGCCAGCTTGTTTTTACATGGGGGCGTTCCATTCAGGCAGTGTAGCTGCTAAGAACACCCTCTCTTCCTAACTAAAGTGCTGGCTGCAGGGAAATTACAAGTTCAGTGGGTGAGTTCACAGGGGGCAAGGGATAATCTAGAGGGGTACTTGCCCCCCTGCAGGGATGTTTATAGGTTTGGTAACCCTAGTCACCCATGTAGGGGGAAATTATTGGCACGTCCATTCCCCCTTGTATAATTTATTAGTGCTCCTGCCCGTCAAACATGGATGGGTGATGGGGATGGAAACTTCGTCCCCAATGTAATATACTTAGAGCTCCAACCTTCCGTCTATGGATGAGATGGGGGGACATTATGTCTCCCCCATTTAATAAGTGGACCTGGATTACCAGTTGCTAGTTTTTTCGTAAATATGTTTTTATTTGTTTTCAAATAGTAAGAGTAACAATGAGACTCGCAGGTCTCCGGTCTGTAACCGTTTGTGTTAACATTTCAATTGTGCGTTTCGAAACTTGCAGGTTTCAATAGTTGTGAGTACATCATACTTTTGGAGACGCGCAGGTCTCTCATCTTTCTGCATTTCTGTGGCTCGTAAGCCCGAAGTAGTAGTTTGTAGTAGGTGGGTTTTGCTGAGTTCTGTGTTTTGGTTGTGTGTGTCATTTGTTAGGTTCTGCCTCGTGTGTTAGTCCTAGTTCGGAATGTCCTGCACCAAAAGGTGGCCACGTGTTGGCTTTCTTGTGTTTCGGCTTGTCTCAGTGTGTTGGTCGTCTAGGCAAGTGTGCGGCTTCTTGCGCAGTGTTGTGGTCGTGAGTGCCCCACCAGGGTGGTATTGTCTCGGTACCGTGGGTCGGTGTCAGGGTGTGTTGGTTTGTGTGCAGTATTGGGTGGGTTTGGGAGTTGGGTTATTTGTCAGGGGAGACGTATGGCCGTCAGGGCTGTCTTTGTCTGCGTTGTCTGTCATGGCGTCGGTCCGGGCTGCCCCGCTGCCTTCTCGTCGTATTGGAGCCTATCCATGAACTCAGTCTTACTAGTCGTCAGCAGCCAGTGCGTCCATATTTCCAGGTATTTTTCTGGCATGTTGTTTGCGCTCATGTTAAGTTCCTCTATGGCTCTAAGTTCTTCAATTTGGGAGAACCATGCTGTCAGTGGGGGCGTCAATGTATGCTTCCAGAATTGTGGAAATACTTGCTTGGCCACGTTTAGAATTCTAATGGTGAGTGACTTTTTATAGCGGGATCTGGTTGTCTTCGTGTGGTGGAGGAGCATGGCTTCCGGAAGAAAGGGTGGTGGTGCGTCTGAGAATGCTTGGAGTAAGTCGTGTATGCCCTTCCAGAAGGGTTGGATGACCTCACAGCTCCACCAGAGGTGTAGCATGGTGCCGGCTTCTTTGTTGCGTCGCCAGTAAAGGTCAGTGTGATCTGGGTATATGTCTTGAAGCATGATTGGAGTGCGGTACCAGTTTGTCAGCAGTTTGAATGCCGTTTCCTGGGTCCTGCTGAAGACCGAGCAGTGGTGTGTTAAGTAGCATATCTTCTCCCATTCACCGTCCGTGAATGTTTTACCTAGTGTTTGTTCCCATATCGCCATGAACTTGGGCGTCTCTGTCGGGGTTTCCCTCTGTAGCGTGGCATAGATAAGTGAGATCCCGTGGGGTTGGGGGTCGGGGTCTAGGCACAGTCTCTCACGTGTTGTGGGCCCTTGTTCGTGCCGTGCCCCCTGGGAGGGTGTGTACATAGCTCTGTAGTTGTCTGTACTTAAGAGTCTGTAGGGGGGTGGGAGTGCTACCCTCTAGCAAGGTCGGTAGTGTCTTACAGTCAGTCCTGTCAAGGAGCTGGTGTAGTCGAGGCGTCTCGTGGCGAAGCAGGTCCTTGAACGCCCAAGGGTCCATGCCCGGTGGGAAGCTTTCGTTGTGTGTCAAGGGGAGGAGGGGGGATGGGTATGGCGCCAGTCCATATCTCTTCATTGCTGTCTTCCATACCCGCATGGTTGCTGTCGTGCACAGTGCGCACTGTCCCCCGGTCCACCCCCCCCAGCCATGGCAAGGTGGACAACGGCCTTCCGGCCTCCGCCTCCTCTACGTCTTTCCATCTCTTATGTAACCCCCCTTTCGACCACTCCATGATTCGTTGAAGGTGGCAAGAGTCATAGTACAGGGCAAAGTCTGGCATAGCCAGGCTGCCCCTGTCTTTGGGTAACGCTAGTGTGGCCATCCTGATTCCATACGTATTTCCCCATTGCCTGTCTCAGTGTGGTCGCCTCTGATTCCATACGTATTTCCCCATTGCCTGTCTCAGTGTGCGGAAGAAGGATCTGGGGAGTGCCTGCATGAGATACAATAGGCGTGGGAGAAAATTCATTTTTATGACTTGTATCCTGCCGAGCCAGGATATGTGTGGGTATGCCCAATCAGATAGGTCTTTTTGGAACCTGTTCAGTAGGGGGGTAAAGTTCTCCCTGAATAGGTCTTTATCTTTCCTGGTCAGCCATGTGCCCAGGTATTGTATTTTATGTGCTGCCCATTGGAATGTGTAGCTCTGTCTCAGTGGGGTAGCTCTATGTTCTGATATGTTGACATTTAGGATCCAGGACTTAGAGAAGTTGATTTTTAAGTTTGATATTTCCCCAAAGAACCTAAAGGCATTCAGGATATTCGGGAGTGAGACCTCCGGGTTGGTAACAAAGAACAAGAGGTCGTCGGCGTATGCCGCCACCTTGTGTTGTGTGTCTCCTCTCCCGATTCCCCCTATGTCGGCATTGTGGCGTATGTGCGACAAGAAGGGCTTGAGCGTCATCACGAAGAGCAGGGGGGATAATGGGCATCCCTGCCTGGTGCCGTTGCATATTTGGAAGTGTGGTCCCATGTGCGTTCAGTGGCCCCTGAAGTGTGGTCCCATGTGCGTTAGTGTGTGAAACATGTAGCTCCAATCTACCCTGTCGAAGGCCTTCTCTGCATCCGTGGACAGCAAGAGAACGCCTCCGTCCCCGCTCTTCCTTCCGTGCATGAGGGCCAGTGCCCGGGTCGTATTGTCTCTCGCCTCTCGACCCATGATGAAGCCCACCTGATCTGGGTGTATTAGTGTGGGGATGTGTGTTTGGAGGCGTGTTGCTAGGATTTTTGCCAGTAGTTTGATGTCGCAGTTGATGAGCGAGATGGGCCTATAATTCCCGCAGTGTTCCCTGTCTTTGCCCTCCTTTGGGATGATTGCTATATGTGCGGTCAGTGATTGTTTGTGGAAGTGATGGCCCTCCCTCAGCGTGTTGAGAGATTCTAGAAGTGGGGGGTACAGGTGTTCCGCGAATGTTTTATAATATCTCAGTGGTAGTCCGTCTGGTCCTGGGCTTTTGCCTTGTTTCGTCATTTTGATGGCCTGAGCCAGTTCTTCCATAGAGATGGGTTCGTCTAGTTGGTCTGCGGCTCAGCCGTCTATAGTCGGGAGGGGGTGGGTTGTCAGGTATTCCTGTATTTTCTGTCTTAAGCTGGCTTTCACCTTGTCTGTTCGGGGTTGCGGGAGGGTATATAGGTTTGAGTAGTAGCCCCGGATTACTTCAAGTATTTTAGCGGGGAGGCGGTGTATGGTGCCCTGCGCATCACAGATTTTGTCTATGTTGGTCATCTGTCTCTTGTTGGCGAGCATCCTGGCCAGCAGTTTACCGCTTTTGTTGCCATGGAGTTGAAAGAAGGCCTTATGCCTAACTACTTCCCTATGATGTTTCCTATGGAGAAGGCTAGTCAGGTCTCGTCTCAGCTGTAGTAATGTCGCCTGTTGTGTTTTACGTGGGGTGTTTTTGTCGAGTGTGTCCAGTTTTTGTATTTCCCTGACGAGTTCCGTCATTCTGCTGTCGATCTGTTTTTTGAGGGTGGCACCCTGTCGGATAAAGTGTCCTCGGATCACACTTTTGTGTGCCTCCCATCTGATGGTCGGTGAGGTTTGTTCAGCCGTGTTTGTTGTAAAGTATTCCTTGAGTGCCTCTCTTATATCCGCAGTTAAGTCAGGTCTGGTTAAGAGGTAGTCATTTAACCTCCATTTGCTGAATTTGGATCTGTACAGGGGGGATGAGAGTGTCACGGTTACTGGTGCGTGGTCTGACCATGTCGCCACTCCGTGTTCCATGCCCGTGTTATGGGCAGGTGGTAGTGCGTGGTGAATAGGTAGTCCAATCTGGTGTATGCGCTGTGAGGGTGCGAGAAAAAGGTGTAGTCTCTCTTGTCTGGGTGGTGGGCCCTCCAGCAGTCTATCAATTTATGGCGGGTCAGTAGGGTCTTGATCGAAGTCAGGTGTTGTGTCGGGACCCGTGAGGTGCCGGAGGAGGAGTCCCATCGCGGGTCTAGTGCCACGTTGAGGTCGCCCCCCACGATGACAGTTGCTAGTTTTTTCATGCGCACTGCTTAGTAGATATATTTTGTCTTGAAGCATAGCTGGTCTTATTGACCCCCATAGGCTTTTTATTTTTTAACCTTAATGTGGCGGTTGTCAAGTTGAAGCATTGTTTAGTCTGGCTGGAGCCTTGTATGCAAACTCTGGATAGTGTAAACAATGTTGGGATTTTGCATACTGCATGGCCTCATTGAGCACTGCATGGTTTCCCCCCGTTTGTTATGGGGACATTCAGCCTTTAGAGAATAGCCCTTTATAACTTTAATAGCAGTCAAAGAATCCTAAAAGTATACAAAAAGCAACCTTATGGTATTTAGCTAACACCATTTAAACACATTTAATTTAAGCATTTTATCACCAAGTCTACCAGAACTGACACCTGTATTTCATGTTTTTGGTGCTTTTCAAACATTTCATTTTCATGTGGAATTTCACCAAATATGGCCTTGATTTAATATTTTTGGATAAGCTTTCAAAATGATTTCATATTTTTGGGTAAACTTTCTAAATAAATATTTTTTCAAATATTAAATATTTAAAAAAAATCACATATAAAACTATCAGTACAGTGGTACCTCAGTTTAAAAATGCCTCGGTTAACATAATTTTCGGTTTACAAATAAAAATCCATTGAAAATAATGCCTCGGTTTACAATTTTTTTTTCGCAATACAAAGCAAGTTTCCCCAGGATGCATTGCGTCTGGGAGGTTTATAGCGCCACCCCTGTGCATGCTGGAGTCTGTGGGTAGCACATGGTGTCAAGTGTGGAGGTGTTGGATCGGTTTTTGCATTGAGTTTTGGAGCCATTCTGAAAAATTTTTGCAGTGGTTTGGGGACTTTTTGGGTGCATTTCTCAAGAGGTAAAAGGGTAGGGAGCTGAGCTTCGTCGTTTGCATGCCTTTTACTGTGTGTTCTGCATTGTGGGTTGGTTTCCATGCCAGCTCATTTTGACTTTTTTCTGACCCCCAGAACGGATTAATTGGTTTTCAATGCATTCCTATGGAAAAACCACGTTTTGGATTACACATTTTTCGCAATAAGAAATGTCCCGGAAGACGCATTAAATTCGTAAACCGAGGTACCACTGTATATAAAAAAAATCTAAATAATAAAATATTTTTCAAAATATTAAATAATTTCAAATTTGTATCCAAAAATATCAAATCATTTGAAAAACTTATCCAAAAATATTAAATCAATGCCTCAATCAAATGTGTCCCACTACTGTAAGGACTCCATATTTATATTTTGCTTGGGTTCCCAGTGCATCATAAACCACCCCATATACTTATCAGCCACAAAAATAAAACCACCTACCTAATATTGTGTAGGTCTCCCCTTAAGCTTCCAAAATAGCGCTGATGCATTAAGGCATGGACTCCACAAGACCTCTGTGGTAACTGGCACCAAGACATTAGCAGCAGATTCTTTCAGTCCTGCAAGTTGCGGGGTAGGGCCTTTGTGAATCAAATATGTTCCAGTACATCCAACAGATGCTCCATCGGATTGAGATCTGGGGATTTTGGAGGTCAAGGCAACACGATAAACTTGTTGTCATGTTCCTCAAACCATTCCTGAACAATGTTTGCAGTGTAGCAGGATGTATTATCATACTGAAAGAGGCCACTGCCATCAGGGAACACCATTACCATGAAGGGGGTGTATGTGGTCTACAACACTCTCCAGGACAAAAGATTTCCCAGCACAACATTGCTCAGAGCATAACACTGCCTCTGCCGGCCTGCCTTCTTGTCATAGTGCATCCGGCTACCATCTCTTACTCAGGTAAATGAAGCACACACAGTCATCTACCTCATCTAAAAGATATTGTGAGTCACTAGACCAGGCAACCTTTTTCCATTGCTCCATGGTCCAGTACTGACACTCACGTCCCAATTGAAAGTGCTTTCGACAGAGGTCATCATGGGTACTCTGACAGGTCTCTGGCTTTGCAGCTCCATACGGAGAAAAATGCAATGCATGGTATGTTTTCACACTTTTATATTGTCTGGCATTATGTTTTTCAGCAATTTGAATTACAGTGTGATTGGACCAGACTGGCTAGCCTTCGCTCACCATATGCATCAATGAGCATTGGTTGTACATTACCCTGACACTGGTTGTCCTTTCTTGAACTACTTTTGGTAGTTGCTAACCACTGCATACTGGGAACACCCACAAGACTTGCCGATTTAGAGACGCTCTGACCCAGTTGTCTAGCCTTCACTTTTTGATCCTTGTCAAAGTCAAACAGATCTTTTCACATGCTGCTTCCAAAACATGAAATTCAAGAACTGACTGTTCACTTGCTTCTTAATATATCTCACCCCTTTACAGGTGCCTTCGTAACAATATAATCAATATTATTCTCCTGTCAGTAGTTTTAATGTTGTGGCTGATCAGTGTATGTTCTCTTTTACACTCAAAAAATCGTATTCTTGGATAGAACACAGGCTTAAAAGGTAAAGTGTAGAGAGTAGTTGTAAAAGGAAAATTTTCAAAATGCA
This sequence comes from Pelobates fuscus, assembly GCF_036172605.1. Taxonomy (NCBI): domain Eukaryota; kingdom Metazoa; phylum Chordata; class Amphibia; order Anura; family Pelobatidae; genus Pelobates; species Pelobates fuscus. Next base: position 104,148,311 of record NC_086318.1, on the reverse strand, counting down.
GTGGTAAGTCGAGTGCTTTAGGCTTCTGTCCTGAGTTCACTTCTTTAATCTCTTTATAAATGAACTGGAAGTGGGTATTGAAAGTCATTTGTCAGGTTTAGCAGATGACACAAAACTAGGTGAGAAAATAGTCTGAACATGATATAACTTCACTACAGAGGGATTGGTTAAATTGGGGGACTTGGCAGGCGATGAAATTCAATAAAGATAAATGCATTTTGGCTCATTGACAAGGCACTTGTACAATAATGGGGTTGAGTTATATTAAATAAAAAGGACTTGGGAAAAATTATATATCTCAAACTAGGCTACCGTATGCAATGCTGGTCTGCCTAGGCACCAATGGTAAGATAAAAAGTTACATTTTATTGCATAATAAATATACAAATCTTACATTCCATTTAGTATGGTGCCATAGGAAGTCCACAGGTTAAGCACTACATGTTTCGACATTAAATACGTCTTCCTCAGGTGCAGGATGCTTGGTACTGTGGCTGTTCACTTTTAAAATGCTAAAATTGGCTCCAAAAATACCAATTACCCATCAATTAAAGTCACTTCCGATTTCACTGTCCGGATCTTGCAACCATCTTGGTGCACCCTAAGATGTTGCTCTGTGTTTCCGGTTTCCGTCGGGAGGCGGACTTAATCTGTGATGATGTGTTCCCCACATCGCATAGCCGCCATATTTGGTACACTTTATGGGTGTACCACGTTTTTTCCGGGTTCCATCATACCTAGGCTGCTGAACTTTCTCGTCATAGCCTTCATCGGCATCTGTAGTTTCCGACGGAAAGACAGCCACTAGTGGTCAGATTAACCCTGCTATGTTTACATCTGAAGGGTTAAAACCTGAGGGACCTGGCACCCAGACCACTTAATTGTGTTGAAGTGGTCTGGGTGACTATAGTGTCCCTTTAAGAAGCCAAGCAGCAGAATACAGTCAGGTTACAGTTTGATATGTATTCTATGAGAGCACTGTGTGACATTCTCAGAATGCAGTACATAAAGTATCCTCTACCCATTCCATGCAACATGTTGTAATCCAAAATTCATTTAGGCTTCCTGACCTGAGTGTTCTGATCTCAGAACAAATACTATGGGAGACCAACCAATGTGCTGGAAAGCACATATTCTTGCAGCTAACAGTTCATCAACATGATATCAAAGTTCTTGTACCTCAGTTTATAGCCAGTTAGTTTCAGGCCAGCACACTATGACTTTGCTTTGAAATGTTGCCTCAAGCTGGGCATATGAACTTTTATCTCCGAGTTTCCCATTGAAACTCACAAATACATTTATAGAAACCATATGTTCACTCTTTGTTTAGTTTTGTTCTGATTTGTTTGAGCTACAACTGTTTTAATATGAGTATTCTTTATCATTGCACTGCCGTTATAGAGATGCTGTCATATGTAGATTATTTCACAACAGATTTATATTAAATAACTGTAAAAATGATCACAAATTTCTTTTGGATGGAAAATACGACATCCACTGTAAAAGGGAATATAGTAAATAAAGAAAGAAAACAAAATAACAGCAACGTTTGGAAAGCTTTTGTGTTGTAAAACAAGAGGGAATTCCTTCAGCTAGGAGTTTCATTTAAAACGTATGACTTACCTTATTCCATCCTCTGGTCCAGCAATTTAGCAGTGACAGTGGTTGACACACATTACAGTATGCCTTCTGTTAATTTCTCGGAATTATTTTTGTTTACCGACTAATATAAAAGGAATACTAAAATTCTTGTGATTCACAGTCTTGTGAACGCTGGCATATTAAATGGATTGCTGTTCCACAATAGCAGGTGAATTATCTGTTGATTACTGATGATGTCAGAGAAAAAGGGTACGGAAAGCAAATTGGAGCAGGTAGAAACCTGGAAAAACTGAAGAGGAAAAAGAGCAGCTGACACTCGCAGCCAATTAATTATGTCTAAAACTTGGACAACCTGTAGATATATCTCTAATGTAGGAAGGGACTGTGGGCACATGTGAGACCAACTGTTAATGTCAAACAGTTTGTAAATGGCTTTAGTACAGCGCCAGCTGGCTCGTGCAATTGTACTCACTACAGCAGGCAGTAACAGTTATGGTGCTTGTGCCCCTTTAACAATAGATGTAAATGTGAAACAATGAAACACCTGACATGATAATTGATGCAGTCAACATTCATGGAAGTATGACCATTATTCAGGAAAGAAGCAAGACCATGGATATATGAAAAAGGTATATTTAATAGCAGAATGAGTGTTTCTTGTATATACACCCTGTTCCAAATTATTATGCAAATTATATTTTTCTCATTTACCTAAATAATTGATGTAAATAACAGTCAGCATAATTCTCATGTTATCAACTATTAAGAGTACAAGTCAAATTGTATTGAACAAACCTCCTAATGATAACAGTATTTTTTTAAAACATAAACAACTTACTGTGCGTAATAATTTGGAACAGTGCATTGTAAGTTTCAAAACACTTTATAGGTTGTAAAGAACTGAAAATTGTCATTTGTTGTGTTTGCAGCATATTTACTGAAATCAAAAGCTATTTCAATCAAACTTATCACAACATTTTAACTTTTTAAACATTTTAACAGGTCACGTTACATTTTAACATAGGACCCCTTATTTGATAGCAGCTTCACAAGTCTTGCATCCATTGAACTTGTGAGTTTTTGGACAGTTTCTGCTTGAATTTGTTTGCAAGATGTTAAAATAGCCTCCCAGAGCTGCTGTTTGGATGTAAACTGCCTCGCACCCTCATAGATCTTTTGCTTGAGGATGCTCCCACTACTCCATCCATCTGGACCATCCAGGGTTCCACGGCACTCATCAGTGAACAGGACTGTTTGAAAATTAGTCTTCATGTATTTTTCTGCCCAAAGAAGCCGTTTCTGCTTGTGAGCATTGGTTAGTGGTGGCCGAATAGAAGGTTTATGCACAGTTGCAAGACTCTGGAGGACTCTACACCATGATGTCCGTGGGACTACAGAGGCACCAGAAGCTTCAAATATCTGTTTGCTGTTATGTAATGGTATTTTAGCAGCTGCTCTCTTGATCCGATGCATGGATCTGGCAGAAGTCTTCCTCAATGTGCCTTTATCTGCATGAAACCGTCTGTGCTCTGAATCAGCCACGAATCTCTTAATAGTGCGATGATCACGCTTAAGTTTTCGTGAAATATCTAATGTTTTCATACCTCGTCCAAGGCATTGAACTATTTCACTCTTTTCGGCAGCAGAGAGATCCTTTTTCTTCCCCATATTGCATGAAAATGGTGCTCTGCTTAATAATGTGGAACACCCTCCTTTAGTAGTTTTTCCTTAAATTGCGCTCACCTGGCAATCTAATTATCACAGGTGTCTGAGATTGTTTTCAGTGATCAAAAGAGCCCTGAGACACAATGCCATCCATGAGTTAAACTGAAAAACAAAATATTTAATCTTTGTGACACTTAAATAGAATTTGCATAATAATTTGGAACAGGGTGTAAATGTGAAACATGCAAGATACAATTATTATACATTTTTCAGACCTGGCACTCTGGGGGTTGTGGTTGGAACAAACCGACATAACATATAATAAAAGCCATATAATGAAGAGTAGGTTATAACATAAACACATTGTATATATGCACCACACAGGTCACATAATTTATAGAATATCAACATGCATCACACTGGAATAAACTGGACGGTAGCTGTTCAATAAGAGAGAAATCCATCCAACACATAATGCTTTGAAGTAGGAATTTTTCATAGAAGTCTAATTCAAATCACGATCGAGCAAACTTACACTATAACTAGAATTACCCTCAAGCATATATTACCTGAGCAAAACCTGGATTACATTTACATTCTACATTTTATAGCTGTTTATATGTAGCCTTTATTTATAATGTAATCTATCTCTTATGTAATCACAGGATTGTTGCATGCCTAAAATATCACTGTATATTATGTGTTTACCCTCTCCAAGGTTTAAATCTTAACCAAATGTATTTGGAAAGGGTTATCGTCTGTATTCTTACCCCGCATGTGCTATTAGGATGACATTGGCCAGTACCCCTCAGTTAGCTGTCAATTTATTTTTTTCTTGTATCTATACAGATATGTTTTTCATCTGAATTGATTGACACGATGGGCAAATACAAAGGTTCCTAAAGGAACACTATAGTGCCAGGAATAAAAACATGCATTCTTGATACTATAGTACTGATGTGGCTGTTTAGGTGAGCAGACCCAGTAAAAAAGTGAGTTTATTTACCTTTTCTCTCACGCTGTGCCGGTCTCGCCATGGCTGGCCCCACCTTCATGGCTGAGATCATCAATCTTAATGATCTCAGCCAATCTAATGCTTTCCCATAGGAAAGTATTGGGAGACTATTGCACATGTGCGACAAAACGCCTCGCTGTGCCAAGCAGCATCTCCTCATGAAGGTGTATTGAATCAATACATCTCTGTATGTCTGCATCTCCACATAGTGGGTGCAGAACTGGACTAGGAAGCACCTCTAGTGGCTGTCTGAGTGACTCCCCTAGAGGTGTTACTAGGCACCAATGTAAACATTGTAAGGCAGTATTTACAGTGCTAACACTGCAGAGACATACTGTAGACACCAGAACCACTACATTAAAGGACCACTCTAGTGCCAGGAAAGCATACTCTTTTTCCTGGCACTAGAGTGCCCTGAGGGTGCCCCCACCCTCAGGGACCCCCTCCCGCCCGGCTCTGGAAAGGGGAAAGGGGTTAAATCTTACCTTTTTCCAGCGCTGGGCGGAGAGATCTCCTCCTGCTCTCCTCCTCCGATCCTCCTCTTCTCCTCCCCGTCGGCTGAATGCGCACGCGCGGCAAGAGCTGCGCGCGCATTCAGCCGGTCACATAGGAAAGCATTCATAATGCTTTCCTATGGACGCTGGCGTGCTCTCACTGTGAAAATCACAGTGAGGAGCACGCAAGCGCCTCTAGCGGCTGTCAATGAGACAGCCACTAGAGGACATAGGGGGAAGGCTTAACCCATTCATAAACATAGCAGTTTCTCTGAAACTGCTATGTTTATGAAAAAATGGGTTAACCCTAGAAGGACCTGGCACCCAGACCACTTCATTAAGCTGAAGTGGTCTGGGTGCCTAGAGTGGTCCTTTAAGCTGTAGTGGTTCTGGAGACTATAGTGTCTCTTTAAATATACGCAGTTCTCCTGGTAATATATGGCTAAGGCTTTGAGTAGAGTGTAGCAAGGTCTCTATAGGGTAAGGTTTTTCTAGTTATCTATAACATTCTAGATATATCTGCCTAAGGAGTAACTCATACTCCACACTTATCACAATACAATATGTTAGTTAACTACTTAACGTGATATTAGCCAGGGCATGACATAAAGCTTTTTCCAAGCTTTCCTATGCTAAACATGCTTGGAAAGAAGATGAACTTTGCACCTGTGTGAACAGTCAGGACATTTTTCTAAAATAATTGCCATGTGCTTGGACATTCCTTTCAAATGTAGACATTCCTGATAAATTGGAGACATTTAGTCACCTTGTACTTTAACGGAATGTTCAAGTTTGCCTCATCTTGCTTCTTTTTCATCTACCTGCATGCCTTGAGAGAAATAACTCTTAATTCGCAATGGCCACAAGTCAATTCGTACAACAGATGTTCCGAAGATAGATACAAGATAAACAAGACATTCAATTTGACAAGGATAGAAGCTGACAAAACAGGGGATCTTCGAGAATGTACGCAGTTCAAGAAAATAACATGAAACCCATAGAATTATGTTTTTTTTTTGTTTTTTTTTTACATTACATTTCATCAACAAAACAAGAATGGGTTTAAATGCATATCAGATGTGCCTTGTATTTTTCTTAACCAGAGGAACAGATGTTTGCAGTGCAGCTGAGGTCAGCCTTTACTGTAAATCTTGTGCACACCCAAAACTATACTTACCAAAAAGCATTGAACGACATCCATAAAATGAGGCTTATTTTTCACCGAGGGCCCAGTCTAGGAAAATAATTGGACCTGTATACTTGTCTGAATTACTTTGGAAACTCTCTTTTTTTCTTTCTAATGAATTATAGAGCCAAAAAGGAAGCCACATAACACATACTTAGACTGAAGTACTAATTATATTGGACTCGGACTCCATCTGTTATAGCAAATTATTGTGCATTTTCCTATATGGATTGACTGAGCTAATTCTAAGCCTTATTTTTCTTCATAACCATCTAAGCATAACTAAATTCACATAATACTTTTAATAATTTAAAAACATAACACTACATCTTATACACACTTCTACTGAGAATTCTGAGTAGACAAGAAAGAAAACATGTCTTGCCTGGGTATGAGGATTTAGTAGAACCGCAAGGCCTCCTGGTAAAAACAAGAGCAAGAACATAGATTGCTGTAATTGAAATTAAATCTGATATACAAAAACAGTCATTAAAATTTTGTTCAGGTTAGTGGGCTTACTTTATACATGAGACAGTGTAGAGCTTAATCCTCCATGCATTGCACTGGTTTCATAATGTTTGGAGCATACAATCATACAATCTTCCATATTGTAAATATTTATCAAGTTGGAATCTGCTGAAATGAAGATTTACATTGATCTAATAGATTGTTTTTTTTTTGTACAACTGTATCGCCAGGAAATCAGAATATGTGCTAAAATAGTCTAAACGCCATAAAATTGAGGTACGTATAGACTTACAGTATGGCTTCCAGACACATACAGAAAACCAAGTAGAGATTATATAATGATTTTTCGCTTGCCAATTACCGTATTTTTCGCTCCATAAGACGCACCTCACCATAAGACGCACCTAGTTTTTAGAGGAAGAAACCCAGAAAAAAAATATTCTGAACAAACTGTCCCATAGTGTTTCTTACTATGGGACAGTTTGTACAGAATATTTTTTTCTCCCCTGTCCCATAGTGTCCCCCCCTTCCATAGTCTTCTCCTCTCTCCCATAGTCTTCACTCACCCCCTCCCCATAGTCTTCACCCACCCCCTCCCCATAGACTTCACCCACCCCCTCCCCATAGACTTCACCCACCCCCTCCCCATAGACTTCATCCCCCCCCTCCCCATAGACTTCATCCCCCCCCTCCCCATAGACTTCATCCCCCCCCTCCCCATAGACTTCACCCCCCCCTCCCCATAGACTTCAATCCCCCCTTCCCCATAGACTTCATCCCCCCCCTCCCCATAGACTTCAATCCCCCCTTCCCCATAGACTTCATCCCCCCCTCCCCATAGACTTCATCCCCCCCCTCCCCATAGACTTCATCCCCCCCCTCCCCATAGACTTCATCCCCCCCCTCCCCATAGACTTCATCCCCCCCCTCCCCATAGACTTCATCCCCCCCTCCCCATAGACTTCATCCCCCCCTCCCCATAGACTTCATCCCCCCCTCCCCATAGACTTCATCCCCCCCTCCCCATAGACTTTCATCCCCCCCTCCCCATAGACTTTCATCCCCCCCTCCCCATAGACTTCCATCCCCCCCTCCCCATAGACTTCCATCCCCCCCCTCCCCATAGACTTCCATCCCCCCCTCCCCATAGACTTCCATCCCCCCCCTCCCCATAGACTTCCATCCCCCCCCTCCCCATAGACTTCCATCCCCCCCCCTCCCCATAGACTTCCATCCCCCCCCTCCCCATAGACTTCCATCCCCCCCCTCCCCATAGACTTCCATCCCCCCCTCCCCATAGACTTCCATCCCCCCCCTCCCCATAGACTTCCACCCCCCCTCCCATAGACTTCAATCCCCACCCCTCCCCATAGACTTCCATCCCCCTCCCTCCCCATAGACTTCCATCCCCCTCCCTCCCCATAGACTTCCATCCCCCTCCCTCCCCATAGACTTCCATCCCCCTCCCTCCCCATAGACTTCCATCCCCCTCCCTCCCCATAGACTTCCATCCCCCTCCCTCCCCATAGACTTCCATCCCCCTCCCTCCCCATAGACTTCCATCCCCCTCCCTCCCCATAGACTTCCATTCCCCTCCCTCCCCATAGACTTCATCCCCCTCCCTCCCCATAGACTTCCATTCCCCTCCCTCCCCATAGACTTCATCCCCCTCCCATACTGTCCCCCTCCCCTTGTCCTATAATTACTTACCTGTCTTGCAGCGTTGGCCGGCAGCACAGGGCGCACCGCGGTAGTGGAACTTGAATTTCATGTTCCGGTTTCCGGCGGGACTGAAAGGAAGTGCGCACTCAGCTTGTGCGCACTTCCTTTCAGTCCCTCCGGAAACCGGAACATGAAATTCAAGTTCCACTACCGCGGTGCGCCCTGTGCTGCCGGCCAACGCTGCAAGACAGGTAAGTAAAGCATCATATTCGCTCCATAAGACGCACAGACATTTCCCCTCACTTTTGAGGGGAAAAAAAGTGCGTCTTATGGAGCGAAAAATACGGTAGGCTCAGGTTAAATTATTATCTATCACAGACTAGATGTAGATAATAAATTTTTATTTGGAATGAAGAAAAAAAAACGTTAAAAAAAATAGAAAATGGTATTCAAGAAAATTAGATGCACATAACTTTTTTGCATATGAATGTGAAAAGTAGCTAAAATTAAGTTATTTACAAGTTTGAATATCAAATAGGGCAAACTATCTGGCTGCAATACATGACCATTCAGACTGCAAAATTCAGACACTATTTTTGCTAGCCAGCCACCACACAGGGGCAGATCCAGAACCTAATCTCAGGAGGGGCACTAGTAGATTATTAAAGGAACAATCCAGGCACAATAACCACTACAGCCCTCTGAATGGGTTATGGTGCCAGGAGTGCTTTGGCGCTCTCCCAGAGTAAGTATTCAAATAGTTTAAGAACAGTTTGACAACCTGGGGTCTGCAGGGAAAGGCGCTGTAGTAGGGAATAGGGCCTTTCGTAGGGGATAGGGGCAGTAAATAAATTAATATATATGTATATATATATATATATATATATATATATATATATATATATATATATATATATGTGTGTGTGTGTGTGTATATACAAACACAAACATATATCTATATATATTGAAAAAAAACATTTATAAAAAACAAATAAAAACGCTAACTTTGGCCAGCATTTGTGACTAAGTGGCTAATACAAAAGACTGGAAATACCCAATTTGGAATACCCTGGGTTATCTACGTTTGAAAATGGTATGCCATGATAAGAGGGTTATTTCACATTCCTGGGCTACCATATGGTCTCAAAAGGCAACACAGACCCAGCAAACCTATCTGGAAAACTGAATTGAGCAAAATTTCCAAAACACCATAAAACCTGTACATGGGGGGTATTGTTATACTTGGGAGATTTCGCTGAGCACAAATAAGAGTGTTTAAAATCGTAAAACTTATCATGACGATGAAATCACCAGTTAAAGTGCAGTGGTTGGGTGAAACAATTTTAAAAATCAAATAAAAATGCTAACTTTGGCAAGCGTTTGTGGCTACTACAAAATACTGTACATACCCTATTTTGAATACCGTGGGTTGTCTAATTTTATGAACGGTATGCCATGATGGGGTTAATTTTCATTCCTGGGTTGTTATATGGTCTTAAAGGCAACATAGGCGCAGCAAACCATTCTGGCAAATTTCAATGTGCAAACATGGAAAAGGGGAAAGCCCTACATTTGACCGCTGTAAGTTTGCAAAAACCCATAAAACCTGTACATTGGGAGCACTGTTGTACTCAGTGGTGTACATACCAGGGTCGCAGGGGTCGCGGCTGCGAACGGGCCCGGCGACCCGGTATGTACCCACTGTGGCCAGCCTCTTCTCTGAGGGGGGCCCCCCGAGGCTGGCCTTGGTATCACCCCACGGCTGGTCCTGCGGGCACGCGAGGGAGCCGGAAGATGACGTCATCTTCCGGTGCCGGCATCCCTACGCGACGCGCGAGGGAGCTGAAGAGGAAGCACTCAGTGGAGAGTGCTCCCTCGCGCGCCCGCAGGACCGGCCACCCAGGAGCCCAGCAGCACCACTGGACCCCAGGGAATCCCCTCAGCACTCCAAAAGGTAAGGAGGCTGGGGGGATTAAATAAAAAAAAAAATCATGTGTGAGTGCTAGTGTTAGTGTGTGTGTGTGTGTGAGTGTGTTAGTGTGTGTGTTAGTGTGTGTGTGTTAGTGTGTGTGTTGGAGTGTGTGTTAGAGTTTGTGTGTCTGCTAGTGAGTGTCAGTGAGTGTGTCTGTTAGTGAGTGTGTTACTGTGTGTGTCTGTTACTTATTGTGTTTGTGTGTGTGTGTTAGTGAGTCTGTTTGATGTCTGTTAGTGAGTGTGTATGTTTTGTAAGTGAGTGTGTATGTATGTCTGTCGCTGAGTGTGTCTCTGTCAGTAAATGTGTGTGTCTGTTAGGTAGTGTTTATGCGTCTGTTCGTGAGAGTGTGTGTGTGTGTCTTCAGTACTTACCTTTCTCCAGCGCCGGACTCCCATGGCGCTGGGGATCCTTCCTCCTTTCAGCTCCGAATGCGCATGCGCGGCAGGAGCCACGCACACAATCAAACCGCCCATAGGAAAGCATTACTCATTGCTTTCTTATGGACGTTCAGTGTCTTAGAATCGCGGAAGTGCCTCTAGTGGCTGTCAGTGAGACCGCCACTAGAGGCTGGAATATTTTATTTTGTATTTTAAAAGCTTCCAAAAATTAACGGAATAACAAATAAATAAATAACAATATATAACAAAGTAAATAACAAAATACCAAAAGCAAACTTAGCTGACATAAATCAGTAAAGAAACAATAAACCCAACTCAAACATAATACCAAATGAAATAAATTACCCAAAACAAAACATAAATACTGAAATAAACTCAGGAAGGGTACTATTAGGGGAAATAAACTAATACCAAATGAAATAACTGGGAATAGACTGTTTGAAAATTAGTCTTCATGTATTTTTCTGCCCAATGCAGCCGTTTCTGCTTGTGAACATTGGTTAGTGGTGGCAGAATAGAAGGTTTATGCACAGTTGCAAGACTCTGGAGGACTCTACACCTTGATGTCCGTGGGACTCGAGAGGCACCAGAAGCTTCAAATATCTGTTTGCTGCTATGTAATGGTATTTTAGCAACTACTCTCTTGATCCGATGCATGGATCTGGCAGAAATCTTCCTCAATGTGCCTTTATCTGCACAAACCCGTCTGTGCTCTGAATCAGCCACAAATCTTTTAATAGTGCGATGATCACGCTTAAGTGATTTTTCGTGAAATATCTAATGTTTTCATACCTCGTCCAAGGCATTGAACTATTTCACTCTTTTCGGCAGCAGAGAGATCCTTTTTCTTCCCCATATTGCATGAAAATGGTGCTCTGCTTAATAATGTGGAACACCCTCCTTTAGTAGTTTTTCCTTAAATTGGGCTCACCTGGCAATCTAATTATCACAGGTGTCCGAGATTGTTTTCAGTGATCAAAAGAGCCCTGAGACACAATGCCATCCAAGAGTTAAACTGAAAAACAAAATATTTAATCTTTGTGACACTTAAATAGAATTTGCATAATAATTTGGAACAGGGTGTAAATGTGAAACATGCAAGATACAATTATTATACATTTTTCAGACTTGGCACTCTGGGGGTTGTGGTTGGAACAAACCGAGATAATATATAATAAAAGCCATATAATGAAGAGTAGGTTATAACATAAACACATTGTATATATGCACCACACAGGTCACATAATTTATAGAATATCAACATGCATCACACTGGAATAAGCTGGACGGTAGCTGTTCAATAAGAGAGAAATCCATCCAACACATAATGCTTTGAAGTAGGAATTTTTCATAGAAGTCTAATTCAAATCACGATCGAGCAATCCTACACTATAACTAGAATTACCCTCAAGCATATATTACCTGAGCAAAACCTGGATTACATTTACATTCTACATTTTATAGCGGTTTATATGTAGCCTTTATTTATAATGTAATCTATCTCTTATGTAATCACAGGATTGTTACATGCCTAAAATATCACTGTATATTATGTGTTTACCCTCTCCAAGGTTTAAATCTTAATCAAATGTATTTGGAAAAGGTTATCGTCTGTATTCTTACCCCGCATGTGCTATTAGGATGACATTGGCCAGTACCCCTCAGTTAGCTGTCAATTTATTTTTTTCTTGTATCTATACAAATATGTTTTTCATCTGAATTGATTGACACGATGGGCAAATACAAAGGTTCCTAAAGGAACACTATAGTGCCAGGAATAAAAACATGCATTCTTGATACTATAGTACTGATGTGGCTGTTTAGGTGAGCAGACCCAGTAAAAAAGTGAGTTTATTTACCTTTTCTCTCACGCTGTGCCGGTCTCGCCATGGCTGGCCCCACCTTCATGGCTGAGATCATCAATCTTAATGATCTCAGCCATTTCTCAGTTCAAACAGTTCAAAACCACACAACCCACCACCCACCTGAGAACAAGTCCATAAACCCACCACCCACAAGGAGTCCAGCTTTTCAGTTCAAACCACACAAACCCGCTACCCACATGAAAATCTTGTTCATAAACCCATCACCCATAACCCACCACCCACTCAAGTCCATAAACCCACCACCCACAAGGAGTCCAGTTTTTCAGTTCAAACCACAGAAACCCGCCACCCACATGAAAATCTTGATCATAAACCCATCACCCCTAACCCACCACCCACTCAAGTCCATAAACCCACCACCCGCAAGGAGTCCATTTCTCAGTTCAAACCACACAAAAACCCACCACCCACATGAAAATTCTTGTCCATAAAACCCACCACCCACATGAAAACCATTTTGTTCAAACCTACCACCCTCAAGGAGTCCATCTCTCCGTCCATAAAACACCCAGTATTTTACCCTCCACCCAAAGCAAAATGTTCAAATTGTTCATATTACATAATTACACACAAAACCCACCCTTAACCAAAAACAATACCAAAAAACGTGCATAACCATTACGATATCCTAACTACTCTACACTACCCTACCTATACACAGAGAAAGGTACTCGTCTGCTAAAGTGTGGTAGCCTTCCATGAAAAGAAAAAAAAAACAGTTAAAATCTAAGGGGGAAAGGTGAAAACAGATTCGGAATTCCCTTCACCAAGACAAGGGCGCCTATGGAGCCACTAGAGGCTGGATTAACCCTCAGTGAAACATAGCAGTTTCTCTGAAACTGCTATGTTTTCAGCTGCAGGGTTAAAACTAGAGGGACCTGACACCCAGACCACTTCATTGAGCTGATGTAATCTGGGTGTCTGTAGTGGTCCTTTAAGTGTGTGTGCACCTGCATGCACTGGCGTACATACCGCGGTTGCAGGGGTCGCAGCCCTGCATCCCCTGCGACCAGGTGCCCGCCGCCATGTGTTGCGGCCCCGGCCCGCGCAGAGTAAGTGCAGGGGGGGGGGGCACGGATCAGTTTTCGCACCGGGGCCCCATGGGTCATGTGTACGCCACTGGTTGTACTCTGGAGATGTTGCTGAACACATATTGGGGTTTTCTTTGTCAGTAACACATAACAGGTACTGAGAATCCATGCCTAAAGTACAATGTGAGAGAAACATAACACAAAAAATTACTACCCAAAAGTTTGACAAAGACTGGTGGTAGAATTAGTGCATGGAAAGTGTTAAAACGCCACCATTTGAAATACCCTAGGGTGTCTACTTTTAAAAAAAAGATGGTTTGATGGCGTAAATTATATTGGCCGACTTTAAAAATGTCCCAAATAGGACATGGGTGTATGACCAGCTGAGAAAATTCCAATTTGGAAAACTGGAATGCGCACCCTCCAAATAGGGTCTTTTAGCCCCCAGAGAACCCGACACACCTATACATGGGTGGTATCACTATACTAAGGAGATGTTGCTGAACACATATTGGGGTGTTTTTTGGCAGTAACCCTTAAAGTTCTCCGTACATGTATTCTTAAATTGCTAAGTGTGTCAAAAAAATCACCAATAATTTTTATTTTTTCAATTTGGCATAGATTGGTGGTAAAATTGTTGCATGAAAAGAGTCAAAATACCTAAAGTTTACTACCTTAGGTTGTCTTCTTTTAAAAAATATATACATGTGAAGGGTTATTCAGGGATTCCTGACAGATATCAGTGTTACAATGTAACTTGCGTTTATTTTGGGGGGGGGGGGGGAAATGGTTTGGAAATAGCAAAGTGCTACTTGTACTTATAGCCCTGTAACGTTCTACAAAAAAAAAAAAACATTAACGCTGGGCATTTCTAAACTCAGAACAAAATTGAGAAACTATTTAGCATGAGTGTTTTTTTGGCGGTTGTAGATGTGTAACAGATTTTGGGGGTCAAAGTTAGAAAAAGTGTTTTAATTTTTTTTTTTTTATAGTCAATTATATATGATGAAAATAATGGTCTCTTTAGAAAGACCATTTAATGACGGGGTATATAATATGTATATAATATGTGTGGGTACAGTAAATGAGTAAGAGGAAAATTACAGCTAAACACAAGCACAGCAGATGTAAAAACAGCCCTGGTCCTTAAAAAAATTGAAACACGGTCTGGTCACTAAGGGGTTAGATCTAACTGTTCTAAGCAAATCAGCGGTGCCCCTACCAAGTGTCACTCCGTGCTTCCTGTCACTGAGATCCAGATGCCATGTGGGAGACCTGCAGATAGGTGCTGCAAGCACACTTTGAGCTTCAACTGTTCGAGAACGGTTCAATTCCTTAAGGTAAGAGTACGCCCAAGGGCCTATTTAGATCAATTTGTTGTGGTGATCATAGTGTCCCTTTTAATGGTTTCATAGAAATGTTAAAAATTTATTTTCTTTTAAGCCGATTTTTATTTATGAGTCTACGATTAAATAAGAAGGCACAAATGTTCTCCTGTGTATGCATACATTCATGCTATCCACAAGCACAATCCTATTTATAATGTGTTTTCTGTGTACAGAGGAGGAAGATTATGCCATTCCTAATTATATCTTCAAGATTCAAGGGTTACTTTTTCATTTATTAATTTATTTTTATTTATTTATAAGGTGGTGTGAATGAATAACCAATTACATTTTTCATGTTAATGTATTAATTCATTTTTTTTATTCTTTATTTTTGTTGTGCAAAGGATTGACAAACACGTATAGAATGCCACGACAGCATGCATACACATATCAACAGAAGTAATAGCATGGCATTTGTTAAAGCTGCACATTTTTCATTATGGTTTAATATTAGAACTCAAGCTAGATTGAAGTGTCTATTCAATAAACAAACATATATTTTAGGTGAAATTAAGAAAAATACAGTAATTTCCAGTCCTGCAGAGGCTAGACTAAGTAGGAGGTCATACCGCTCTGGTTTTGCTGCAAATATTCAGCAAGCGTGTAAGAGTAGTAACCACTTATGAGTGTGAGCCCTTGAGTTTATGTTATAAAGAATACTATTGATTCCTATTTTAATAAACATACGGTAAGCCTGTCACAGTTTCAACTGCTTATGATTAGGAACATATGGATACTATCAGCAGCTCACTAGTTAATATTTACATGTACAGTTGTAAGTAAGCACGTTATCGGGGTGGTAGACCTCTGGGCGCAGTATTAGTAGCAATTCGCACTGCAGTGTTATTAGGCAGCATAAGGGGAGACAGCAGAGATGGAAATCAGAGTATAAAAGAACATAGCACATATTTGTTATAGAGGCAAATTAATACAACAAAGACATTTGAAAACAAATCAGTTTGATTGCAAACCCGCTTGAAGACAGCTTTGCTTGATATGACATCCTATGCTAAGCTATGAGTAGTTGATACCCTTGGGTGATGTGTGGAGAGACATTGTGTTGCCATTAGTAGGACAGCTGCAGCAGAAATAAACATAAACTCCCTGACTTGAGAGCTAGTTTCAGAGGAGTAACAGGAGTGTGTGTTCATTGCTAGCTAATGAAGCCTAACAATTCCCCCTGCCTCAACCCCCCACCATTCGCGTTCACCCTATCCCTCGTTTCACCAAAGCATAGTCCTTGTTTGCACTGGAGCGAGTCGGGTTTTGAGTCCCAGGTGAAAGGTCGTGCTTTTCGGTGGTCTGGAACAGGGTTCTCCATGGCTTGTCAAGTTTGGTGCAGGGCTGTGGTTTGCTTTTAGTCAGTTCCTGTCTCTGTCTTGCGGATAGTTTCGTCGGTCTCTGCTGCTTGGACGCCGGCCATGTTTGAGCCTTCACCGTGGGTGCATGTTGCTGCGCTTTCCTGGGCTTGTGGGAGGCATTATGTAGGTTGCGCCCCCTTGAGGAGACTGCTCCCTCTGATGCCGTTGCTGATTTTGGAGGCGGTCTAGGCAGCCGCCTAGGGCGCCCCTTCAGGAGCGCCGGCCCCCCTCATGCTGCAGCCGCCCGAGCGCTCTGCAGAGAGCCTCAGGCGGCTGCAGCTTTGCCCGGGCTGGTGCGTCCATGAGGGCGCACCGCCCAGGCACAGCACGAGGAGAGGGGCTGACAGGAGGGAAGCGCTCAGCGCTCCCTCCTGTCACTCCCTCACTGTAGCGTGGCCGAGCCCTGTAGGGTCCGGCCGGGTACAGGGAGCATTTGTCTCCTGTACCCGGCCGGACTAACAGGAAGTGCACACTGAGTGCGCACTTCCTTTTAGTCCGGCCGGGTACAGGAAACAAAAGCTCCCTGTACCCGCGGACCATACAGCGCTCGGCCACGCTACAATAGAGGTAGAGGAGGGTGGGGGGGGGATGGAAAGGGAGGGGGGGTAATAAATGGAAAGGGAGGGAGGGTAATAAATGGAAAGGGAGGGGGGGTGATAAATGGAAAGGGAGGGGGGTGATAAATTGACAGGGAGGGAGGGGGAATAAATGGACGGGGGGGTAATGGACAGGGAGGGGGGTAATAAATTGACAGGGAGGGAGGGGGAATAAATGGACAGGGAGGGGGGGTAATAAATTGACAGGGAGGGAGGGGGAATAAATGGATGGGGTGGGGAATAAATGGACAGGGGGGTAATAAATTGACAGGGAGGGGGGGATAAATTGACAGGGAGGGGGGGATAAATTGACAGGCAGGGTGGGGGATAAATTGACAGGGTGGGGGGGAAGAAATTGACAGGGAGGGGAATTGACGGGGTTGGGAGGGGAGAAGAGAGTGACAACGGGGGAGATGAGAGTGACAAGGGAGGGGGAGAAGAGAGGGACAAGGGAGGGGGGAGAAGAGAGGGACAAGGGAGGGGGGGAGAAGAGAGGGACAAGGGAGGGGGGAGAAGAGAGGGACAAGGGAGGGGGGAGAAGAGAGGGACAAGGGGGGAGAAGAGAGGGACAAGGGAGGGAGAGGGGGAGGAGAGAGTGTCAAGGGAGAGGGGGGAGGGGCACACAGAAAAACACAATGCATTACACACACAGACACACACACACAAACACACACACACAAGCAATGCAACCCTTACACACACTCAATGCACCCCTTACAGATGCACACACTGCATCCTGTACAGAACATTGATTTTTGTGACCACAGTTACAAACAGCCTCCAGAGAGCCTGTTCTACACCAGACCAGTGGAGCCAGACTGCACCTAGAGCCCATCATCATCCTCATCTGGTTGTAAGTAGGCAATCTAGTATAATATTCGTGGCACTAATCTCTAATTTACCTCACATTAAAGAAACTCTATAGTCCCCAGAACCACTTCAGCTTAATGTAGTGGTTCTGGTGTCTATAGCCTGTCCCTGCAGGCCTTTTAATGTAAACACGGCGGCACTGCAGCACTTGCGTTAGTTAACATGGCAGATCATATCCTTGCACCGGCCCTGCCTCTCGGCACGGCGCTTTTTCCGCCTCGCCGCCATGGTAGGGCTCGGCAGGGCCTCGCAACTGTGGCCTTCTGCTGTGTGACCGGGGTTGGTTTGTGCTGCGAGTAGTCACCTGGCTGGCTCTGGACATGCTGGTGCTTCTTACTTTCCAGTTTGTGCCAGAAGTTGTTGAAAATCCTGTCCAGCCTAGCCAGGATATCAGGGCTGTCCTCCGTGTTGTCGGGAGCCCGCTCTGCGTCCGCCATGTAGGCTGTGTCGCTGCAGGTTGTAGTAGCCGCTTAGGCCTTGTCTCTATCTCCCGCTAGGTCTGCGAGGCCTCCCAGGGTTGGACCGGGATAACCCCCACCGGTCTGAGGGGGGGGGGGGTAACGGGGTTCTCGTGTGCTGTTGCGTACCATCCAGGCCAGAGGATCGGCCGCCTCCTCCGTCCGGTGTGCCTCAGACCGCATGGTTGGAGCAGTGCAGCAGATGAGCACTTTGTAGATTTTTAAACCCCACAGTGGGTTCCAGTAGGGTCAGAAGTTGTATACCTGTATAAAGTCGTTCCCTCTGAGGCTGGATGTGGGTGAGAACTGTGGTTCAAGCTTGCCTAGGAGAGGAGCTCCTGCAAAACACTTCTCTCCTCCATGACAGTCAGGCCCCGCCCCAATGTATTAATTTAATATATGTTAATTCTACATGTAAACAAGCAGACTAATTTGTATATGTTTTCACAACATGTGATGTAAATTCTTCAAAATTTGCCTTTTGAGAGTTCAGTGCTTAGTACTCTGCTACATTGAAGGAGAGAATGTTGATAGAGTCTAACTGCTTAGTCAAAATAAATACATAAATTATGAAAATACAATACACAAGTAAACATGAACAGAGTTCAAATCAGCTCTGCGTCATATACAATGCTCAAAATTACCAGTCCCCATTAGCCATTTGCAATTAAAAATTTAGTTCTGTTAAGAAGAAAGTTACCCCTGGTATGATCGTTATGGCAAGACCTTGATAAAAGACCCAAACACGTCAAAATGAAGATTGGGACAAATGTAAATTTATTTGGAAAAAATATATACAATTTGCACCCTATCTTCAATATTATAATAGTAACGCGGGTTAGCAACAAGGCAATTACTTTTTATTCATTCAGAAGAGGTAAGTGCCAAGCTTCTTTGAAGAACAGACAGACAGACAGACAGACAGACAGATAGACTGACAGACAGACAGGAAGATATTGGAAAATGTCCACTGTGTACATCAAAACATTGCTATTGTGTATTTTTTATACTTTATATATGGTGTATAAACATGTTTCATTGTGATTTCTAAATTATTAATAGCATTTGTCCTTTTCGTCAACTTTACAGCTCATAACTGCCAAGCATCCACAGGCAAGATTAGTGAAGGGTCTACATAGAAAGGATGAGAACAAAATGAATCGCTGAGATGAACACACAGAACACAAAGGAAACCAGGACGTGATGTAAAGTATTTATTAATAGATACATTTTTAAGAACAGTATGGCTGTGAGCTTTACTACTAAACTATGTGTTCCTACTGATTCTCAGGAAGGAATTTCCCAAATGGACTGAACATAATCCGGCTTGTGCTCATCCGTTCAAAGGAAAATCCATTAACTAAATCAAATAAAAGTTTCATCCTTGTCATATTAATAGGAGAATATTATGAAAACGTATTTTTGAGTTTTCCATTTACACACACATACAGTTGTGCTCAAAAGTTTGCATACCCTTGGAGAATTGGTAATATATGTACCATTTTTAAAGAAAACATGAGTGAGCAGGCAAAACACATTTATTTTATTTCTTATGGGATTCATATTCAACTGAAGGTTATAATAGAATGGCACAATCATAAAACAAAACACGGCAACAAAGAAAAAAATAAAATGACCCCTGTTTAAAAGTCTGCATATCCTTAGTTCTTAATACTATGTATTGTCCCCTTTAGCATCAATGACAGTGTGCAGCCTTTTGTAATAGTTGTCTATAAGGCCCCTAATTCGTGCAGGTGGTATAGCTGCCCATTCGTCTTGGAAAAATGCCTCCAGGTCATGCAAAGTCCTTGGTCGTCTTGCATGAACTGCTTGTTTGAGATCTACCCAGAGTGACTCGATGATATTAAGGTCAGGAGACTGTGATGGCCACTCCAGTACTTTCATGGTTTTCTGCTGTAACCATTGGAGGGTCAATTCGGCCTTGTGCTTAGGGTCATTGTCATGCTGGAGAATACAAGAGCGTCCCATGAGCAGCCTTCGTGCAGAAGAATGCAAATGGTCTGCCAGTATTTTCTGATAACATACTGCATTCATCTTGCCATCAATTTTCACAAGATTCCACGTGCCTTTAAATCTGACACCCCCCCAACTGTACACACGCATGTGTGTGTAAACATATTTACATATATATAAATTAGTTACTAACATACTTTTAACACAGTATAATAGGACACTAACCATCATTGAACTTATACCTATCCAAACTTCCTTTAGAAATAAGCATGTAGAACAGATTTTACAGTAAGCAGGTGAAACAAGATTTGTTGTTATGTCTGTAGGTAGCTGTTTGGACAAACTGATCTATAATTATTAATCCAATTGTCTGCAAGTGGACTACATGACTGTTTGCGGATGCCTTATTAAGCAAGCCTAAATATTAATGTTTAAATGTTTGCAATTTGTAATGATATGAGTTCCATTCATTATAAAGTGAATGGAAATTAGTGGCTGCCAAAAATGTCAACATTTAGCATATAAATTTATAGGAGCTGTTAAAGGACCACTATAGTGCTAGGAAAACATACTCATTTTCCTGGCTCTATAGGGTCCTTGGGTCCCCCTCACCCTCTGGGCCCCCCTCCCGCGGGGCTCTAGGGTGAGGAAGGGGTTAATCCCTTACCTTTTTCCAGCGCCGGGCTCCCTCAGCGCTGGGGACTCTCCTCCTCCTTTCCCGTCATCGGTTGAATGCGCATGCGCGGCACGAGCCTCGAGCGCATTTAGTTGGCCCATAGGAAAGCATTCTCAATACTTTCCTATGGATGTTGGCGTCTTCTCACTGTGAAAATCACAGTGAGATATGCAGAAGCGCCTCTAGCGGCTGTCAGTGAGACAGCCACTAGAGGCTGGATTAACCCATTTGTAAACATAGCAGAAAGGGTTAATCCTAGATGGACCTGGCACCCAGATCACTGCATTAAGCTGAAGTGGTCTGGGTGCCTATAGTGGTCATTTAAGCACTATTTAACCACCTGCTACATGGTAAAAAGTAACCCCCTGTCACTATCTGACTAAGCACTGCCTGCCTCATCTAGGGGTGAAGAGCGAATAAGAAAGAAAAGAAGGAAAGGAAGCTTGTTTCAGAAAAAATGATTGACTGGTCGCAAGGAAAATGTTTTTAAAATATATTTGTGTGTGTGGTGTGGTGGGTAGGTAAGAGTATGAATGGAGAAGGTATAATGTGTGCAGATACCCTTGGAGACTAGAGGAACCGACTGGAGATAAACAAGATTTTCACAATGAGCTGTAGTTCATATATCAATAAGGAGACACAATGAGACAAGTAAAATTTGTTAAGGACGGTATATACAACCAAATACATGCTTATAGCCAGCTATGGCAAGTTTACACTGGTAATGTGTTTATGTATTATGAGTTATGTTGGGGATCCTAAGTTGGTCTCTATATCAAGAATTGATTGGAATGTGGGGGGACATTACTTTTAAAAGCAATCCAAAAAAAAATCTACACATTTAGAAAGTCTGTTAGCACAATGTACAGATAGAATGTTATGCTCTGTAAAAAGAGTGTAAGGTGTGTGTACCATGACAGGTACACTTGAAAATATATTTTAATACATTAAATGTGAGGAGGTGATTCCTAAATGTTTATACATTTAGAAATACGAAAAAGCATCCAGACCACTGTTTACATGGGAAATGCATCTCAAGATTTCACTGACTCTTGAAATAATTACAGGTGATAAATGAAATATCCTCCGTTAACATTATAAAAATTACATTACAACATAAATTATGAAATCATTATAAATGATGCACACGAAAAAAAAAAAAAACTATGTGGGCGAATAGGAAGATAGAAACAAAATTAGAAGCAAATTATATACATAGCCGTAGTGTTAGCCCAGATGAAATGAATTAGTATCTTGTAATACTTTTTTATTGGACTAACAGGATTTTGGAATGACAAGCTTATAAAATCAAGTACCTCAATGCTGATAATAATAAAAAAAAAAAACATGAAAAATGGTGGTATGTAGGGAATTGGTGTTACAAGTGCAACACAAAAATCTAAAAAGATTACAAAAAGTATGTGCAGTCTGCCAGGAAAGCTTATGCGCATTAACAATAAGTTTTATATTTGCCAGAGATACTCAAGGAAATTCTGATGACTGCAGTTTTGTTATTATCCATTAATAAAATACAACAAACAAGAAAGAAAGAAAGAAAGAAAGAGAGAGAGAAAGAAAGAGAGAAAGGGCTATGGGGTCCAATATTCTACACGTGTAGCTATTAAGGAAGCTTAATCTAGTAATGACAATATAAATAATTTCTCTTCTGGCATATTGCCATTATGCTGATATCATACGTGTGGTTTTGTAAAAAAAAAAAAGAATCAAATCTAACACAGGAAATGACAAATCTATAGGTTTGACAACTGCCTGTGGCAATGACAGTCATTTTGTTTTTATACTAACCACTATGGTATTCCAAGGCAGATGGGAGAGCTTGGGTCTCCATCCCCAAGTCATATTTGCCCCTCATGTTCTATTCCCCGCTCAATGGCTCTCACAGATGTTGGGCATGTCATTCCATGTAGTATGCAAAACGGATACTATTTTGCACTTTATGTTTTTCAGTTAAATTCACCAACTAAAAACAAAAGTACAATTTTTAAAGAGTTGTTGTACGCACCATAATCTCTACAGTTTATTGTAATAGTTTCCAGGTCAGCTGTCAAACAATTTTCTAATATTTTATAGATATATTAATGTTTATGTCTTTTTATGAGTGGTGAGATGAGCTGAATTAAAGCTTACCTTACCGCTACATCCTGCCAACCTCCCATTGTAACCTGAGAGATATCAGATTTCAAAAGTTACAGATCCAGGATGCATGTGTGCGTTGTGCGCACCCTGGGCTGAGGATGGGAAAGAATGTGGTGTGGACGAGGGGAGGTGAAGGAAAAATGAAGATTATACTAGCTATAGTGTACTAATACTCTTAATTCTAGTTATGACAGGAGGCAAGTATTTTGCATAATCTCTCTTTACTAGCTCCACAGCAGCAAAGAAACACATAGAAAAAAAGAACCAATCACAAGAGAGTAGGATGTACATGAGGTATAGTGACCTAAGCACTTCCTCTTTCAGACAGCGACAACATGCAGAAGCAAACATATAACAAGCAATAATAATAACTCCTAAATCCAACATCCGAAGGAGCAAACTTCCCGAGAATTCCACACAAACAACCAAAATGTCTTCAGGAACGAATCAAACTAATAAGAGGTTGTGTGACAGGTTTAGACATATACTCGTGAATGTGGAAATCTGAGTAACACACAATACACATAATTTCATATAGGAATTTGTAAACTACAATCTGATAACTGAACAATAATTATATAAAACTCCAATGACAATTCCAGGCCAATGGAAATAAAATCATCAATGTAAACACAAAACCGTAGACCAGTCAGACATATAAAGAAAGTGAACAGAAAGGGTGGGATAGCAAAGCAGGGTGGGAAAATATTCGCCTCCTGTCATTGCTAAAATTAAGATTATTAGTAAACTAAAGCTAGTATAATCTTCAATTCTACAACATGACAGGAGGCTTTATATTTTGCAATTTTAATGCTGAGAAAGGAATAGAAAACCAATTAAGAATCCGAACAGTGCGATGAGAAACTTGGACGATAACCCCGTCGGGGAAAAGAAAGGAAAACATATCCACGTAAAATGAACGCCTGAACATCCGATACATGATGGAAAGACAAAATGCAAGCATAATGTAAACTTGGCAGAAAACAGACAGAGAGAAAGTCCGTCACAGATGCCCAGTCCCATAGAAAACGGAGAACAATCTCCACATCTCATAAGCTGGAGGTGGATGTCACTGAGTATTTGGCACACAAGAGGAGCCTTGCCCACCAGACCGGGACATGGGCCGTTGACAGTGGCGTACCGGGGTCGCAGGGGTCAACCCAGGTATGTATGTCACTGGGCCAGCCTCTTCTCCTGGGGGGCCCAGGAGCCGGCCACCTCAGAGCCCCCCGAGGCTGGCCCTGCTGTCACCCGGCTGGCCGGTCCTGCGGGCGCGCGAGGGAGCACTGTCTCCTGAGTGCTTCCTCTTCAGCTCCCTCGCGCACCGCACTGATACCGGAGCCGGAAGATGACGTCAGATGAGTGTGTGAGTGTATGTTAGTGTGTGTTTGTGAGTGTGTGTTAGAGTGTGTGTGAGTGTGTTAGTGTGTGTGTGTTAGTCTTAGAGTGTGAATGTATGTTTGTGTGTGTGTGTGTGTGTGTGTGTGTTAGTGAGTGTGTGTGTGTTAGTGAGTGTGTTAGTGTGTGTGTTAGTCTTAGAGTGTGTGAGTGTATGTTAATGTGTGAGTGTGTGTGTGTGTGTTAGTGTGTATGTCTGTTACTGAGTATGTTTGTGTGCGTCTGTTAGTGAGTGTGTGTGTCTGTCAGTAAATGCGTCTGTTCATGAGAGCGTGTGTGTGTGTGTCTTAAGCACTTACCTTTCTCCAGCGCCGGACTCCCATGGCGCTGGGAATCTCTCCGCCCCGATCCGCCTCTCAGCTCCGAATGCGCATGCGTGGCAAGAGCCACGCGCGCATTCAAACCGCCCATAAGAAAGCATTACTCAATGCTTTCCTATGGACGTTCAGCGTCTTCTCACTGTGATTTTCACAGTGAGAATCGCAGAAAATCCTCTAGCGGCTGTCAATGAGACAGCCACTAGAGGCTGGATTAACCCTCAGTGAAACATAGCAGTTTCTCTGAAACTGCTATGTTTTCAGCTGCAGGGTTAAAACTAGAGACCTGGCACCCAGACCACTTAATTGAGCTGATGTGATCTGGGTGTCTGTAGTGGTCCTTTAAGTGTATGTGTTTATGCATGCACTGGCGTACATACCGCGGTCGCACAGGTCGCAGCTTTGCGACCCGGTACCCGCCGCCATGTGTTGCGACCCCAGCCCGCGCCGAGTAAGCGCACGCGCACGCGGGGGGGGCCACGGATCAGTTTTCGCACCGGGGCCCCATGGGTTGTGTGTATGCCACTGGCCGTTGAACTGCCCGAACTTACCACATTAATGGATCGATGTTCTGTTCCAAACACCAACCAGACCGGGAATGCCCAGATGGAGGAGTAGCATCGTCGCATCCTGGGGGCCCAAGATAAGAGGTCCCTAGTAGCCTGCTATAGTCCACCGATCTGCTAAAAAGCCCAGAAAGAGTTCAGGCCACCAGGGTGAGTCGACCCTCCAGGAGTAGAAGGTGTGGGTTTCCCTTCGGGTCCTTGAGAAGTGTCGGGTATGACGGCAGAAGGAGGAGATCCTTACCGGACAGTCCCCAAAGGTCCGTGAACCAAGGTTGGCTCCGTCACAGAGGGATGACCAAGGTCAGTGTTACTCGCTGAACACAGAGGTGATGGAGAACTCTCACAATCATTGTGAAGGAGGGAAAAGCTTACGCCCCCAGGGGAGGCCCAGCCTTCAGGAATGCATCCACCATCGTGCACTCCAGATCCGGCAGCCAATTGAAGAACGCTGAAGTCTGGTGATCTCTCTAAAGGTGGGAGAACCAATATGTGGTGAGATGTCACACCCCCAGGAGGTAGTCCGCTCTCAGGGGGATATTGCGAGGGAGGCAGAAATCGAAGATGCCTTTTGTGATGTGTGCTAAGAGACGGGAGCAGGCTCCGTTCAGACGGTTGATTTACTGGACTGCCGACGCTCTGTTCATCCAGAGTAGGATGCAACAAATGAATTACTCCTTCACCAGGCTGCTGATAGTGAAGGATCCCATTAAGAGTTCCAGGCAGCCAATATGAAGGGAGAATTCCTGAGTTGTGCACATACCTTCCTTGAGTACACACTCGCAGGTTGTTTCCGCATCCCCACAGGCTGGTATCCAACTCCAGAATGAAGACCGGTTGGTCTTAGATGGGGTTTGCCCAAAGAAACCTCACCATGAGGTGCTACATGTCCCAGTAACGTAGCAGGCCACGGAAGATAGTCTTGATGGAGGAGGATAGTATACCACGATCCGTGCAAGTGTGTGGAGGGGCACGGTGTTGCAGCGGATGACCTTGCAAATTCCCTTGACTATTGAGAAGACCTTTTAAGGGGGAAGTTTCAGGATGTAAGACACAGAGTCGACTACGAATCCTAAGAAGTTGACCATCCAGTAAGGGCCATCGCAGACTCCTGTCGATTCACTACGAAACCCAAGGATTCTAGCTGGACCATGAAGAATTGTGAATGTTGTCTAGACCCCTTGGAACTGAACATAAGGATATCGTCCAGGTAAATAATGCAACTCAACCCCCTGGCCCATACATGAGAGATCACTGGTTTCAGTAGTGTTGTGAAGCACCAAGGAGCTGAGTTGGCAGGTGAAGTGGCAAGGTTGACTGCGTCACAGGGAACATAGATATCGTTGGCAAGAAGGATGGAAAGGGATCGACAGGACGTGCCCTCATGTCCAGTTTCACAAACCAGTCCCCTACGTGATGAAGGTGTCAGGGCTCCGCGGGCAGCGGTGAGGGGAGGCTGCAATCCGCTCGCAGCACTCACCCTCGGTCCATCGCTGCCCGCGGTCCCCCCTCCTCTTACCGGTCGGCGAGCGGCGTCCTCTCCTCTTGACACGCCGCTCGCGTCCTCTCCTCCTCCTCCCCCCAGCAGCAGCATGTCTAACGCTGCACGCTGGGAGCCGGCACCCCTATCAGTCCGCCGGGGTCACTCACGTGACCCGGCGTTAAAGCGACAGTACAACAATCACAGTGGGGGGTATAGATACCCCCCCACGTGTGTTTGTTAATTCTGATTGGAAGTTATCCAATCAGAATTAAGGCAAGGATATTTATACTTACCTTTCCTGTCTCTCAGTGCCCTGTTGTGGTCTTTGCTTTAGAGTATTGATACTGAACGTGTACTTTCTGGTTACGTACTCCCTGGCTTGTTATACTGACTTTGTGACTTTCTCCTACCCTTTGACCTCGGCTTGTTTCTCGTTATTCTGTTTTCTGGTTCCCCTTACTCGGCTTATCTCCTGACTATTCTGTGTGTGCTTAGTCCGGCCACTCTAAGGTCCGGTACTGCACACTTTCTGTGTGTGTGTCTGTGTGTGTGTTAGCGTGTTGGGTTCCCCGAATCGTGACAGAAGGTCCCTTATTAAGTTTGCCTTTGACCTTGAAGTGATGGTATCTCTTGTGGGCATTGTAGGAAGCACATTCGATAATACCATAGAGACACTTACCTGAGTAAAAACGGAATCTAGCGCATCTGTGTGTTTCGTGTCTTCCATCTGATCACCTGGAGTACCAGAAGGGTTGTCTCCACTTCCTGTAAAAAGGATGTGGTAGCGAGGTACAGAATCTGATGGCCCGATGCAGTTGACGACATGGCCCCTCTGTCGACGAACCCTGCTGAACACCCGCTTAGAGAGGTTACCACAGAACATCTTCGTTCTGGAGGTTTAGATCTTGATGAGGAAAATGAGAACACTAACGTGTAATAAGCTCTCTTGGGAATGCCTCCTCGAAGAGCGTGCCTTGTGCCCATGGTCCCAATGTTTTGGCGCCCAGGTCCGCCAACTTTCTGTCAATATGAAGTGGTGCTGCTATGTGCTTCTCAGATAGGAGGAAACATTGGTCTTTCTGTCGAAACAGAAACATCTCTGTGCCCATTCACAGATATTGTGAGCCCATTCCCGGATGGTGCTGGTATCGTCAGGTATTTTATTTTTGAGAGAGGGTCAATAGAGTACAGCAATTTGTCTTGGGCGCCTCTGAATCCTCTCCTGACTCCCTTGCGGGGTTGCAGCCACCCATAGTCATTACCATCATCCGCTGATCAAACACAGGTGTGTTATTCTGTCTGGGAGGGAAGGGTGTGGGTTCCGAACATATTTATCCAGAGACTAGCAAAGCCACAGGTGCATAAAGTTGGCCAGGTGTTCGATAGGGGACCAGTCTTCCGAACGTGGGTGACGGATGTTGTGTGGGTTAAACAGCTAATGATCAGTAGGATCCAGGATCGCTTCCGTGTCTTCTTGGGCAGAAGCATGCGATGTACCACACTCAGAAAAGTCTTGCATACAAATGAGGAGCCATATGTGGATTTCGAACCCCAGTCATCGTCAGAACCTGACGCCTCTGCATGCCTTTTGTCCAGGATGGACAGATAATGGGGTGGTATCGGTGAGAGGACCGGCGCTCCTGTCAGGACATTTGAGAGTGTTTTCTCCACGAATGCCGCTTGTATTATTACCTGAAATTCTACAGGGTTAGCAAGGGAATCTTCCATAGTGGCAACTCATGTGACACAGAATTGGGGCTCACCTAAAAAAGTAGACAGGTAGATTTATCATGATATTGGACACTTTTGTAGAAGGCACAAATTAGGAGGCAATTGCAGGATGCAGGGCAAACAGACCAAACTGCAATAGTTGCAGGCAATGCTCACAGAAACCCTGTAATCTTAACAGTGGCCAAATAAAATAGACTGGGGCTCACGCAGTAAACCGAGGCTGCAACAGCATGCCTCCACTTTAGTAGCACACATATAGTAGGGACCTCAACCCAGGTGCACAGTGTATGAACCCTTAAGTGCTGGCCACGGCCCTGACAGAGAGCACTAACCTGTGCTCAAAAGGTTAATTCAAGGTTATGGGAGATATTCCTTTAAGCCATGGTGAAATAATTTACCTTGATTCCAAGGTTCAGGCTTATAGGTGTCATATTAGATAGCCTATATCAAAATTGGCTTACTTGGACTCAGGAAATGCTTAATGCTTAAAACAACACTTAAGACCATATATGTCTAGTTCTGGGAGCAGATAGCCCCCACCTGAGCTGTCTCTCCTAAATCAGTCTGTTCCTTCTCTTTCCCAGAACTTGTCTGTTATATGTACATGACATTCATCCCTATGTCTTATCTGTACTCCCTCCTCCCTTTCACTCCCTTCCTACTACTGTTCTATGAGTATTTGCACCTAAGCACTTACTTTTTAATGTATAAAAACACAACTGACAAAGTAAAGGTCAGAGGCTTATTTTGATAACCAACACGCGTCTGGTGTCTAAGTCACGCTTCTCCAAGTGCACTTGATATATACAATTTGGGTTCCCCTGAATATAACAAAGATCGAATAGGATCTATAACACAGTATGTCCTGGAAATCGTGTCCACCAGTTAACAGAGGCTGTAGCAGCATGCCTCCATACAGTAGCACAGTGTAGTATAAAATAGTAGGGGCCTCACTCCCAGTATGGGCCCTTAAGTGCTGGCCATGGCTATGACAGAGAGCATTAATCTGTGCTCAAACAGTTAGTTCAAGGTTATTGGACATATGTGCAGCCATGTTACTACTCCCATGGGTATATTTAAAGGGACACTATAGTCACCTGAACAACTTTAGCTTGATGAAGCAATTTTGGTGTATAGAACATGCCCCTGCAGCCTCACTGCTCAATCCTCTGCCATTTAGGAGTTAAATCCCTTTGTTTATGAACCCTAGTCACACCTCCCTGCATGTGACTTGCACAGCCTTCCATAAACACTTCCTGTAAATAGAGCCCTATTTAGGCTTTCTTTATTGCAAGTTCTGTTTAATTAAGATTTTATTATCCCCTGCTATGCCAATAGCTTGCTAGAGTCTCCTGTATGTGATTAAAGTTCAATTTGGAGATTGAGATACAATTATTTAAGGTAAATTACATCTGTTTGAAAGTGAAACCAGTTTTTTTTTTCATGCAGGCTCTGTCAATCATAGCCAGAGGAGGTATGGCTAGGGCTGCATAAACAGAAACAAAGTGATTTAACTCCTAAATGACAGTGAATTGAGCAGTGAAATTGCAGGGGAATGATCTATACACTAAAACTGCTTTATTTAGCTAAAGTAATTTAGGTGACTATAGTGTTCCTTTAATAATTTCTGGCTTCTGCCGGAAAGTAACCAACAGCCATTTTGCAGCCGCTTTACATCCCAGGAATAAGTGTTTAAATATATAAAAAAAATTGATCCAATGAGGCACTGTCTTCTTTACATATAAAAATATATCAATAAACCTCTTATAGAGGACCAAGTTCACAATCCAGTGATGTCCTGCATAAATAAAAAATCTTTCCAATATGCCATAAACAAATTTGAATAACTAGGTGCGAACTTGGTTCCCATAGTCGTGGCACATTTCTGCAAATAAAAATCACCCTGAAACTCTTTTAATAATAAAATCTATCTGATCTTTTTTTAAATCCATTGAATCCTCCAGGAAAAACGTGACTGCTTCACAGCCTCTTTGATGTTCAATAACGGTGTAGAGACTTGCCACATCACAAGTGACTAGTGTGCAATCACTACTGCTTTCAAAAGCTTCTAAAATTTGCATTGCATTCATAGTATCTTTTAAATAAGACTTTGTTTCTAAAACTAGGGGTTGTAATAAAAAAATCTATATAGTGTGATGGGGATAACAATGAATCTATCCCTGCCACAATTGACCTACCTGGTTTGAATACTGGGTTCTTATATAGCTTCGGTAAAATATATATGACTGGTATAATAGAATTATTTTGAGTTAAAAACTTATATTCATCCTTATTTTAAATACCGTTTTGGAAAGTCTTTTGGAAACTGTACAATTTTTTTCTTCATTTTATCTTTTGAATTTTTCTTTAATTTGCAGTAAGTGGTTAAAAATTTCTTCAATATAAAAAGATCTATCCTGATGACTACCCTTATCGGACGGTTTAAGAACTAATTTCTTTTCTTTTAAGTCCTTTGTCTTCTTTTGATTAATTTTGTTGAAATTTCAATAGGGCTTTTATGAAGATTTTCACACTATGTGTTTTTAAATGATGGGGGGGGGAATCAGATTTTGGCTTAAGATCAGTATGTTTAAAAAAACAAATAAGGTATGTAGTGAGTGCTCCACCTACATTGGCATATTTCTTGTATGTTTAAAAATCTAAACTCACTAACATGCTCATTCCTTTCAATATTTGAAAAACATTTCTTTAAACATAAGCTTTCTCATATAAAACGGTTAATATCGATAAAAGTTTTAAATCTATTCAAACTATGACTAAAAGCAAACTTAAAACCCTTTTCTAGAAATGTAAAACTTTTTTAGAAAGATTACAATTTTTATAGGTTCTGCATTGTCTGTTAATTCCCTCTCATTCTTATTATTCGTTATCCTCTTCTAATGAATCCCTCCTTCTTTTTAGAGGTGAGTGGGTAACTTTTGATCTTGGAGTCTCTAAAAAAAATCCTCCTTCCCTACTGAACGTAAAAGATTTGTACATATTCCTGGAAATAATTGGTCTGTTGTTACATATTGTATCTTTGTTGGGCATGGAATTATTTGTTCTATTGTACAGATTATATTCTCTATTCAGTCTAGGTGAAGTGACATTTGATTTTCTTATTTTTCTCTCCTCACTTTAGTCCATATCCCCTCCTCTCTCTCTCCCTCACATACCGTTTGTCTTTTCCATATTCTCTCAATGAATTTCTCTCTTCAGGATTTCTTTTTCCTTCAGAACGGTGTTCTTTTCTTTCATTTTTCCTCTCATTATTCTTACAATTTTCTTTGCTAAATCGTTTTCTAATATTTTCCTTTTTATAATCATTTATATCCCTTTAAAAAATTTTGTGATTTGTCTTTAAAATATCCTGTTCCATTTTATCCAATTTTCTGGTAATTTCAGTGGATAAATCTTTAAAATCTCTTGAGCCCACAAATGAGTCTAGTTTTTCTATTATACTTTTAATGGCTAGATTTAGTTTTTCTAAGGTGGATGTTCTCTATTCAATAATAATCCTAATCATAGTGACCAAAAATGATTCTAATGCTCTATTCCAAATGATAATAAAAGCAACATATTCTATTTTTTTCCCTTTTTCCCCTCATATTGTTTTCTCTCTAGTATATTACCTCTGCCTTTTACATGTTTTTATGTGTAAATATCAGTTCCGGTATAAACACGGATTGTGGAGGACTATTATGGCCGAAAGGAGGTCCAAAATGCTGCTCAAACCTACCTATCCTCCCTAATACACAAGTATGTCCAGTCGAGGCCCCTATGCTCTGCCAAAGACCTACGTATATCCTCTGTCCGTACTCCCACCTCTAATGCTCGCCTCCAAGATTTCTCCAGGGCTGCACCTCCTCTGTGGAACTCCCTTCCCTTCTCCATAAGACTTTCACCCAGTCTCCACTCATTAAAAAAAATCATTGAAAACTCACTTCTTCAAGAAAGCATATCAATTAAACTGTTAGCTGTTTTTTATCTCCCCATGACTCCTTTCCTGCAACTGTCAAAATTACCTACTAAGCCCTCAGTGAATACTTCATACCCCTACTTTTACTATTTGTGTCACTATACCCCACTCCCTCTAGAATGTAAATTCATTGAGCAGGGCCCTCCACCTCTCTGTTCATGTACATCCAGTTATCTAGTTACAATTACATGTCTGTTAGTCCACCCATTGTACAGTGCTAAGGAATCTGATAGTGCTATATAAGTAATAAAATAATAATAATAATTGTGAGGTTGAGTGACTCTCTATTGCTCCTTATTCAGAGCCCAGATGCCAGAGCAAAGATTTAAGCGTCCATCTTTCTCAGTGGTTAGCCACGCCCCCAGCTGTCCCATACTTGCATGTTTGACAAAAGATCACCATTGTTTGTCATAACCAGGTACAGACAAGCAAACTTTCCATTTGGTGCTTGTACCTGTTGTGACATGAAAGTGTCAAAACCCTGATTCCCCTTGCTCCTAGTCACTCTATTTTAAAATCTCCAATAATTAACATTTTATCCAGATGTGCAGCTTACCCAATTTGCTCTAACATGTGTTAGTCCTCATCAATATTACCATTGGGTGGTTTTATAACAACAAGCTGATAGGCAACAGAGGGTTGTAGTCAATGGAGTATATCGAAGCATGGGCTTGTCACCAGTGGGGTACCTCAGGGATCGGTACTTGGACCCATTCTCTTTAATATTTTTATTAGTGATATTGCAGAAGGCCTTGATGGTAAGGTATGTCTTTTTGCTGATGATACTAAGATATGTAACAGGGTTAATGATCCAGGAGGGATAAGCCAAATGGCAAATGATTTAGGTAAACTAGAAAAATGGTCAGAGTTGTGGCAACTATGTAGAATATAAAAAAGGTTCAGGCACTCCTTGGATCAGAGCAGGCAACTTTATTGGAACCCACAGCAACGTTTCGACCTTAACGGTCTTTGTCAAGCTAACAAATACAACAACTCACAGCAAATATATAGGTACACTGATTCATATAATTAAACACATGTGTAATTTAAAACATGTATAATAAGAAAGGCAGTGACAGCTGTTGCACAAATAGGAAATTAAGCTAAAGAAAAGAGCTACTAACCGTTCAAAATTGAAACCGCCAAAATGTGAATCAATGCAGTCACCCACGCATGCACAGTACATCACCACGGAATGCACGCTCAGATCCATAATATCATATTTGCACATGCGCAGAAGGATTAAGCACTGCGCATGCTCACCATGCTTTATACAAGCGCAGCTATGCGATTAGTCCGTTCGCTTGTCCACACATGCGCATGTACTCAAAGAGTCTCCAATTACCAAAGCGCATGTAAAAAGAACTAAAAGACCTTATAACGGCCGGGACAATTTCATGGAAAAAGGGAAATCCAATTTAAATTTACCCATGCAGTACCTGAAAAGATACTATAAGGGAATTTTATAGGAAATTATATTAAAGAACGGTAATCAATATATAAAAAAAAAATTGCATTTAATTATCATATACAATAATAGCACACCTTGGCTGAAAACTGCATCAACCGTCACTGTCTTGTACAAATAGAAAAACCTTCCCAGAGCACATATAAACACACCTACAATTAAGTCAAATATCAATACTTCAATTACTATATTAGAATAGCGAGCACACTGTCCTGTCCTTAAAGGACCTCTATAGTGCCAGGAAAACAAATGTTTTCCTGGCACTATAATGTTAATAGGTCCCCCCC
Organism: Pelobates fuscus; assembly: GCF_036172605.1. Classification (NCBI taxonomy): domain Eukaryota; kingdom Metazoa; phylum Chordata; class Amphibia; order Anura; family Pelobatidae; genus Pelobates; species Pelobates fuscus. Next base: position 104,114,223 of record NC_086318.1, on the reverse strand, counting down.
ACCCTCATGGTCCCCCTCCCGCCGGGCTCTAGGGGGAGGAATTGGTTAGGGACTCTCCTCCCTCTTCCACCAAATGCGCATGCGCATCAAGAGCTGCGCGCGCATGCAATCAGTCCATAGGAAAGCATTTCTCAATTCTTTCCTATGGACGCTGTGTCTTCTCACTGTGAAAAGCACAGTGAGAAGCGCGAAAGCGCATCTAGTGGCTGTCAGACAGCCACTAGAGGCTGGATTAACCCTAGTGTAAACATAGCAGTTTCTCTGAAACTGCTATGTTTACAGCTGCAAGGTTAACCCTAGATGGACCTGGCACCCAGACCACTTAATTGAGCCTATAGTGGTCCTTTAATTCATAAGGAATTGATTGCAACAAAATATATAATGACATATTGCTAAATCTGGATACTTATCAAAGCATATCACTCTGAACATATACATTATATCCCCTTATATACACCCACATATTGATATTCCAAAATATGTCAAGACATATAGCATTATAATACTAAAATATCTATCATTATTATCTAAAAAAAAATTCACTATGTATGACATTATATATATATTTCTTTATTTTTCTAAATCATTCAAGTGCCACCACTCATTTCATCATAAACTATCATGTATAAAGTGCATATAGTCAATTACAATACTTCATAAAGTACATACATGTATTTAAAGTGTATATAATGAATTAAAGTGTATGTGATATACATAAAATATAACTAAAGTGCAAAAGTGAATCTAAAGTGCATCAATATATCAATTCTTGCAGTAAAGTGCTGAAACTAATTTAAAGTGCATTGACAATCTAATAAAAAGAAAAAAAATACAAATAAAGTGCTAATTCAAATATCCATACATAATAGTTGTTTCATGTGTATGATTTATGAAAACTAATTGTGTATAGCTAATCTAATCAGTATGTCTAAAGATAAAAAATCTTTTTCATTCTTGTTTGGCTCAAAACTATTTTGATTTTAATACGAACAGAAAAGACTACTTATTTACTTACTTATCCTAGTTTAAGAAATAATTGAGAGCATGTTTTATAAAATGTACCACTGGGAATCAGAAAAGTAAAGTGTATCTGAAGAACTATCACCAACACCAGGACCTCCAATTGAGAAAAATCTGTAAAAAAATAAAATAAAAAATATTAGATTTGAGAAGTTAAAAACATATATTAAAAACAAATTTCAAATAAACAAGATGAGGTCATATTCCCGATTTAAACCCTTAGGGTTAAGGGTATTTAGTTCTTTAATCCAGAATGCTTCTCTCAACAATAATTTCTTCTGCCTATCCCCACGTCTGGGGCTCTCCTAAATATGTTCAATTATCTGAAACCTCAATTGGGAAACATTGTTTTTTCAATAGGGAAACAACAAAGTGCAATGGTATAGGTAATTCTAACAGACCTGTTCTTATCGTTGATTTATGCTTTGAAAATCTATCCTTAATTATTTGCATGGTTTGACCAACATATACCAACCCGCATGGACATGTGAGGGTATATATCACAAATGTAGTTGTACATGTCACAAATTGTGCAATGGAATATCTTTTACCACTATGTGGGTCATAGAAAACGGATCCTTTGATCATAGAATTGCAACACATGCAATTGTAACAAGGAAAATTGCCATTCTTTTGTAATCCTTGTATGGGTAATTTAGGTAACTCACCTTTACCAGCTTATCACGTAATGATGGGGCCCATTTGTAAACAGACATTGGTTTACTTTTAAATTCTTCAATATCTGGATGACAATCAGATAGAATATTCCAATGTGTGTTCAGAATTCTATTTATATCAATAGATAAAGTGCAAAATCAAAAAATAAATTTTACTCTCTTGCCTATATCACGTTTTGGTTTAGGTATGACTAAATTGTGTCTACTTGATCTAATTGATCCTGCAATATTATAGGGGGATGCCCTCTCTCGCTAAATCTTTCAGTCATCTCTTCTAAATGTTGATCAGCTAATTCTGTACGAGAAATGAATCTCTTGACTCTCATAAATTGGCTTTTAGGTAAAGCTTTGAAAGTAGAGGGAGGGTGAAAGCTGCTATAGTGCAAGATTGTATTTCTATCCAGCTGCTTTCTATATATACTGGTCTCCAATATCCCATTTACTTTAGACACAAGAATATCCAAAAACTGAAGACTCAAAATCCATAGTCATAGTGAACTTAATCGTCTCAGAACAGCTATTCAAAAGAGAAAAATTCATGGAGGGATTCCAATGGGCCACAGCACAATGCCAGCACATCATCTATATAGCGCCACCATTTTAGGGCATATCTCTGAAATAATTAATTCTCATAAATTATGTTTTCTTCCATTTGGGCCATGTATATGCTGGCATAAGTGGGAGCCATATTGGAACCCATCGAAGTCCCTCTCCTCTGAATGAAAAAATCATCTCTAAACAGAATATAATTCTTACTCATCACAAAAGTCAAAAGCTGTAATAGAAAAGACAAAAGGATCTTCAAAACCCAATCTCTGAAATGCCATATCCATTGCTAAAATACCTCCTTCATGATGATTAGAGGTATATAGACTATTTACATCAAACATGACCAAAAAAATGTTTTGTACATTTTCTATTTCCTCTAGCGCCCCTTTTATCTGCTGGTTTCACTACTAAGTTATGATCTTCTTGAAGGGTTTTTAATAACGTTCACCTGATTTTTAGATAGATTTCACGGCTATCTATATTTATTTTTCAAGTGGCTATATTGGAATAGAGTATCTATATTTTTTTTCACCAATTTCACATATGTCTCTGTAGCATGATCTATATTGGATGGATTAAAGTTACTTTTATTTCTCAACTTAGTATCACATAATTTCAACAATATATCATCAGGTGATGTCACATTAGTAGGAAAAATAGACTTGTTAAAGAAAACTTTTAATCTTAGGTTCCGAAAGAACCTACAAAGATCAATGTCTATATCAAGGGGTTTAGGAATATAAACTGGACAAAATGTCAAACCTTTTTCCAATACTGAAAGTTCCTCCTCTGACAATTCCTTTGAAGATAAGTTGATTACTGTATTTCCGTTCGCTTCTGTGGAGCTTTGTTCTTCCACATGGCTGGTAAAGTTTTTCTTCTTGTGACGACTCCTTCGGATTCTTCTGAAGCCTCTTCGCTCGAAGCCTCCCTAGATGGGGGGGGACCCCCTAAAAAATAAGCAGAGCCACTTTGTGATTGATTTCCTTGAGATGAAGTAAAGGAAATAACAGCTGTAGGTCTTTTCCTGTTTTTCTGAGGAGCTTTACTTTTGAATTGTCTTTGAAAGGGATGACCATAAAAGTTATTAATCTTATGCCATTTATACACATTTCGATTCTCATAATCCAATAAATCCCTTCGAAACTGCCCTCTTTTTCTTTCTTCAATCATTTTCCTTAAATTATCAACATTTGAATCAATCTTAGTCCTTACTGTTGCTAATTTTTCCCCTTGAAGGATCTTTTCCAATTCCGTCTTTAATTGCATAACCTCATTCTTAGTTTTATCAATTGTACTCTGTAGAAATTCCAAATTTAATAGCATCCAGTCCATGGAGCATTTATTGAAGATGGCTTCAAGCCTTGAACAATATTCATAATTTTCTTTGACTAAAGTGGGTTGAGCATGCATCCGCATACCCCTAGGAATACGTTTGGTCTTATAATATTCGGCTATGGTAACACTGTGTAATTTATTACTTAAATTTTTCTTAAGAGCTTTTTCCAAATCTCTACTTACAGCTTCTGAGCTTGGAGTGCTCAAAAATCCAAAGTTAACATCTATTACTATTCAGCTGCTGATTTGATTAATTAAGAGAGCGTGCGCTGAAAAGCGCTTTGAATCCCACTGGGAGAAAGGTGCTATATAAATACTAGTTATTATTATTATTATTATAAGAGGCTTAACCATGGCATGAATGCAGTGGACCGCTTTCATCCCTTGAGGGAGAGATTGGGTCCAACCCCATGTCACTAAAGGGGTTACCCAGGCTGGCAAACTCAGAGATGTGCTGCTGCTGGGTCTTCAGGGCTTAGAGGCGGAAACCTGGCAGGGCCAGAAAAATATTGGCCTGGTGAGCATAAAAAAGAATTCTAGGCCTGCTTAAGCAGACTACTTCCAAACTGCTGTGAAGGACAAGAAAAAATGCTGCCTGATGGGAAAGGGGAGCATCTATTTATACCAACGTCAGAGTTCTATTTCCTGTCCTTTCTGCTGTGAGGGGAGGAGCTAACCCATGAGTAAATGCTGCCATGATTGATAAGAAAAACAACCATAACCTAGCATTTTAGAATTATATTGTTGGGGTGTATTAGGTATATATTATAACAGCCATAACCTAGAATTTTATAACAAAACAGGAGCTCATATTATGCATTAACTCTCTTTACTAAACTCAGCAGCAAAGAATATTTCAGTAAAGTTTAGTGAAACAATGTAAGAAAAAACAGACAAGTAGCTGCAATGGAATATCCAATAGTCAATCAGCATCCGGCGTAGACTATATATAGGTGTCAGGATTCACTCCGTGACCTCCAGACTGCCAGACGGGGTCGCCCCTTTATTGCCCGAAGAGGGATTTGAACCTTTGTACTTGGCAGTTCTGAACCTGCTCTATTACCTCTGAACCATTTCAGGACTTTGGATATCTCCCGTTTATACCTGAATTGCCTGCAGCACTAGGGGGCTGGACTTCACCTGGCTCAGAGCTGTCAGTAACTCTCCAGCTGAATCAGATACCTAATCAACAAGGTATAAGACACTGCCCCTCCCTAAGGGCAGTGTCAGTTCAATGACTCTGGTTAGAGAATTGCTACTCCACGTTCCAGTATTGTTCTGACCTTGGATAGCTACTCGTTTTGTACCCTGTCCTCTGGCATCCCTTGACCTCGGCTTGTTACTCGTATCTCCTGATTTCTGGCACCCTCTGACCATTGGCTTACCTACGACTATTCTCCTGGATTCCCTTTTCTGTACTGCGACTTCAAGCATTCACCTGCACAGATTCACAGGCCAGGTGAGTTCTACCTTGACCACCTCGGCCTGTGTCTAATTGCAAGGGTGAGCATTTATCTCTGCATGTTGGACTCCCAGCAAGGTAAGCCTGACAATAGGGAATGACCCCCAATCCTCTTCCATTGCTGCTCCAGTGGAGATAGGTAACATATGTATGTTACAGTTATTCCATCTATTTAATCTTTAGTTTTAGCTTAGATTATAAATTGTATTGTTTTATTTATATCATTATTGTAAACACAAATGTTTCTTTTCAAATACAGTCAGGTCCATAAATATTGGGACATTGGCACAATTATAATCTTTTTGGCTCTATACACCAACACAATGGGTTTGAAATGAAACAAACAAGATGTGCTTTAACTGCAGACTTTCAGCTTTAATTTGAGGGTATTTACATCCAAATCAGGTGAATGATGTAGGAATTACAACAGTTTGTATATGTGTCTCTCACTTTTTAAGGGACCAAAAGTAATGGGACAGATTAACAGTCATAAATCAAACTTTCACTTTTTAATACATAGTTGCAAATCCTTTGCAGTCAATTACAGCCTGAAGTCTGGAACGCATAGACATCACCAGACGCTGGGTTTCATCCCTGGTGATGCTCTGCCAGGCCTCTACTGTAACTGTCTTCAGTTCCTGCTTGTTCTTGGGGCATTTTCCCTTCAGTTTTGTCTTCATCAAGTGAAATGCATGCTCAATCGGATTCAGGTCAGGTTATTGACTTGGCCATTGCATAACATTCCACTTCTTTCCCTTAAAAAAACTATTTGGTTGCTTTTGCAGTATGCTTCCAGTCATTGTCCATCTGCACTGTGAAGCGCTGTCCATTGAGTTCTGAAGCATTTGGCTGAATATGAGCAGATAATATTGCCCGAAACACTTCAGAATTCATCCTGCTGCTTTTGTCAGCAGTCACATCATCAATAAATACAAGAGACCCAGTTCAATTGGCAGCCATACATGCCCATGCCATGACACTACCACCACCATGCTTCACTGATGAGGTGGTATGCTTGGGATCATGAGCAGTTCCTTTCCTTCTCCATACTCTTCTCTTCCCATCACTCTGGTACAAGTTGATCTTGGTCTCATCTGTCCATAGGATGTTGTTTCAGAACTGTAAAGGCTTTTTTAGATGTTGTTTGGCAAACTCTAATCTGGCCTTCCTGTTTTTGAGGCTCACCAATGTTTACATATTGTGGTGAACCCTCTGTATTCACTCTGGTGAAGTCTTCTCTTGATTGTTGACTTTGACACACATACCTACCTCCTGGAGAGTGTTCTTGATCTGGCCAACTGGTGTTTTCTTCACCAGGGAAAGAATTCTTCGGTTATCAATCACAGTTGTTTTCCGTGGTCTTCCAGGTCTTTTGTTGTTGCTGAGCTCACCAGTGCGTTCTCTCTTTTTAAGGATGTTCCAAACAGTTGATTTGGCCACACCTAATGTTTTTGCTATCTCTCTGATGGGTTTGTTTTGTTTTTCAGCCTAATGATGGCTTGCTTCACTGATAGTGACAGCTCTTTTTTTTTTTTTTTTTTATTCTTTATTTTTGTGCGCTTGGTTTAGCAAGTTAACATTTTCATACTTAAAACATGGTATGACACTTTCAAGCGGTACAATTTAACATTGTCAACATTGAGGTTACAGAGTTGTGAAGCACATTTTCTTATAACTAAACAAGTTTGGTGACATACCCGGGGTTAGCAAGGTTGTTACAGGTGTGGTGTTGTGGATGGTGTTCCCCTGGTGTACTACAAGTGCGGAAGTATGGGTGTGCTCCCTGGATTGGGCTGCAAGGTGTAAGCGTGTGTGGGAGCATGTACATGGATGATGCAGGCTGGTTTAAGTTGTAGTTCTGGATGCCAGAGTGTACTCGCCTGTGGAGCTTTTATTTGGGTCATGTTTGCTGTAAAGACATATGTGTGTGAGGTGCTCTAGTGTGCGTTGTACCTCGTGTGGCATCTCATCTATCCCCTTATCCCTGGGGGTGGTGGGGGGGGGGTGAGCAGAGAGGCGATAATCATAGTGGGCGCCAGAGTGCTATATCTTTCTGGCTTGGGAGAGTAGGGTTATATTAAGCTTATAAGTATCCAAACAGGTGCTTATCAAGGCAGAAATATCGGGATGTACATTTTTGCGATGTGATATGAGGTGAGTAATCTGCCATAGTCCCGCATAGATAACAAGGTGCAAAAAAAAATAAGAAAACCAAAAGTCTAGTTGAGAAGGTGATATTCCTCAGGACTGTTTCTCCTCACTGGAAGAGGTCTGGGCTGTCTCTTTGGCAGATGTGTCCGTGCCAAGCTTACCGTCCCTGGGTTTAGTCCTTGTGTAAAATCAAGTGACCAAAAACTGTGGGTCCTGCGTAGACTGTCCCGGTATAGAATTGTCCTCATGTTCCCCGTTCTCCGGTCGGTTTGCCGTCTTGGAGGGGAGTTGTGGTGGTTGTAGTCCCAGTGCCTTAAGAAAGGTAGGGGCCCCTACTGGCGTTGTGAGGTGGTGTGCCGTCCCATTGTGGTGAACAAGGAGGGCGCCAGTGTTTCCCCACCTGTATGTGATGCCTGCTTGGCGCAGCGCGGTTGTCACGGGTCCAAAGGTCTTTCGTTTTAGCAAGGTGGCTCTAGTGACGTCTTGAAAGAAGGAGAGCTGAGCGCCTTCAAATGTCAGCGGTGTTTTGCCTTTAATTGCAGACATTATTTGAATCTTGTCCGTGACTGTTGTCAAGCATAGTATAACATCTCTGGGGATGTTAGATGGTAGATGTGTGGAACTTGTCACTCTGTAGAGTCCGTCCATGGATAATTTCTTAGCGGTTGCCTAGGGCATTACGGTTGTGAGTAGCCGTCGCATATAATGCGGTAGTTCCTCTGTCGTGACCGTGGTGAGGATTCCCCTGATTTTTATGTGCTGTCGGCGTTGCTTGTCCACCAGGGACATAATTTGGCCCGCTAGTACATTATGCTCTGTTTGGAGTCGCTGGATCGAGTCTTCGTGGGCGGACATTGTGGTCTGGATGTTGGCAACGTCTGCCTCCACTGTCACAACCTTCTCTGTGACCCTTTGTATGTCTGCTTTAACCATTGCTACATCTGCCGCCAGCAGTTTTTCGATGTTGAACAGGAGGGCTTTTAGGTCCCCTTTGGTCGCGGGGGCAGAGTCATCTTGGACTACAGGTATCAGCTGGTGTGCCGTCAGGGGGGCTGCTATCATGGCCGGGTCACCTCTGTCAGTTTCGGGTGCCGGGTCAGTGGAGAGTCGGTGCGTGGCCTGGGTTGGCTCTGATTGTGCGGGCCTAAACCACATTTCCCCCATGTCTCTACCTTGTGCGTTGGGGCCAGCCGTGGCTTTTTGTGAGCGGCGGCCCATGGCTGTGGTATCCGTCTCCGGGCTAGGTGAGTAGTGCTCTAGGAGGCGTCCGCCAAGGTAGGCCTCTAGGCTTTGGGTTGGCGCCGCGCCGTAGGCCGCAGACCTGCGCCTCTGTCTCGGTTGTTTGGGTGCCTGAAAAAAAGGCATCAATCGATGCGGTACTCGCCGCTGGCCCGTGCTGGGTGGGTGTCGGTGTTCGATGGGGCTCTGCTTGGATGATATTTTCCAGATTCTCTCCCGGTTCTGGAGAGCTAGTGTAGATGGCGTCTGAACAGGATGGCTGCCAGGCTCCACCCCTGTGACAGCTCTTTTGTTCTCATATTGAGAGTTGACAGCAACAGATTCCAAATGCAAATAGCACACTTGAAATGAACTCTGGACCTTTTATCTGCTCCTTATTTTCGTTTGCGAACAGTTCAGTCATTTTGTGTATCTTTGTGCGTTTCTAAGCGAACGCTATTCGCGCTTCAATTATTTACTCTTACACCCCTTTCGCGGTTCAAAGCTATTCAGTTTATTTCAATTCAGTGTTTTTTTCCCTCTCATTCGCAGCGCGAACGGGTTTAACCATTCGGTTGTTTCATACATTCAGTTTACCTCAGATTCAATCTTACGTCATTTCCTGGGCTTTTTTCACAGCTAGTTGGTTGCCAGCTAGCTCTTTCCCATCCGCCCATTACCGCCGACTTTACCTCAGCAAATAAATAGAAATAAGCTGCGGGCTGAATGCCCTAGACCGGCTAAAAATGTCGCACAGACCCCTGACTTAGGCCCTACTTTAATACAATTTCTAACAAAATCAGGGAAGAATACCAACAAAGGACTTGACAGGTCACTAAAATCCTGTCAGGACAAGCTAATGGATATTTCTGGTCCCGTGGCAAAAATATTTGAAGTCCTAGAACAAGCTTCTGCTTCAAGGAGTTCCCCAAGTATTGACATCCCTAGAGGATGGACACAACGAATTGTATGTTTTCTAGGAAACGCTAATACAGCTCTAACCACAGAAAGACGAAGGTCAATACTCAAAAATATTGACCCAAAATTAGCTAACCTAGCCACTACAGAACCAGGACCAGCGGCAGAAGGACTCCTGTTTGGAGACTCAATTATTAAGGACATTAATATGTAAACCTATTAAGTTCCTTAGACAAAGCTCAAACTTCACTGAAGAGAGTTTTCAGCCATAAGGTTTTCAGGAGGGCTGGAAGAGGACGGAACCGCTCTTCCAGCCGCTTCTCTCAAAACAGAAAGGTTCCAAGAAGCTCATTCCAAGCAAACAGATCCTCATTTAACACACAACAGACATCTCCAGTTTTCCCACTTTGTGGCAGACCATGGAGATCCAGAGGTCATCGAGGAATGTCTTGCTTCAGATCATCATCTGGTGAGTACGACAATTCCCCTTTCTTCCCCAGAAAAATTGTGAGGCAGACTATTTCCATGTCTGGAGTCAGATTACAAATGATGCCTGGATCTTAAATACAGTTCTAGGATACAAAATAGATTTTATTTCAAATCCCATTCAAAGACAGGTAGCTTTCCCAATAAAATTTTTGAGTCAAGACCAGACTAGAAATATTAAATTTATTTTCAAAAAATGCCATTATCCAAGTTCCCATTAACAGTTCAGGTTTCATAAGCAATTTATTCCTGGTAAAAAAGAAAGATGCTGGTCCGATACCAGTCATAAATTTAAAATACCTAAACAATTTTGTCAGATATCATCATTTCAAGATAGAAGGCATTTATTATCTCAAAGATTTGTTAATATTCAATGACTGGTTGATAAAAATAGACTTGAAAGATGCGTACCTCACAGTACCTATTCACCAATCATGTCAGAGTTACTTAAAATTCATATGGGAAGGGAAGGAATGGCAATTCAAATCATTGCCTTTTGGTTTATCCTCTGCACCTTGGTGTTTCACCAAATTACTAAAACCAATAGTATCCCTTCTTCGGAGCAGAGGCGTGAGGATGATAATATACTTAGACAATATTTTAATCATGTCACGGAGTTTACATACGCTTCAGATTCAATTTTAACCCCATTACAAGAGATAGAATTTCTGGGGTTTCTAGTTAACTCTAAATTGGCCACTCTCAGTCTTCCATCAAGGAAGCTAAAGACAATACGGAAAGAGATCAGATTAATTTTAAACAAGGAATTGATTTACATCAGATCTCTAGCACGGCCTGTAGGCCTATTATCGTCTTCCATTCAAGCAATATTTCCGGCCCCTCTACATTACAGAGCCCTCTAAAGGCTAAAAAGAGAACATTTACACAATGGCCTGTGTTATTCAGACAAAATCACCTTGACTCCAGATACAAGAACAGAACTGTTCTAGTGGCTAGATCATGTTCAAACATGGAACGGGAAAACCATTTTCACATTGTTTCCAGATCGAATAAAAGAATCCGATGCGAGTCAGATATGTTGGGGTGCCCACTGCAGAGGAAATTCCACAGGGTGCAAATGGTCTCTGGCAGAGACATGTATGCATATAAATTGCCTGGAGCTCATGGCAGGATTATTTTGCCTTACGCAGTTTTGCGAATGAAAAATCAAATTGTTGCGTCCTTCTCAAGATGGACAATATTTCAGCGGTTCAATATGTGAATCGACTAGGAGGCATGAAATCCAAACAACTGGCAGACATTGAAAAATAATTTTGGCATTTTTGCCTCGATCGCAACATAGTTTTTCCCTGGCCTGTCCAATACGATAGCAGATTGGAAATCCCATTTTCTAGTGAATTACAGCGACTGGATGCTGGATCCTAGCATTTTTCAATGCTCTTGTTCTCTATGGGGCCCATTGCAATACGACCTTTTTGTGTCACGTCTCAATCGTCAGTTAGAAGAAATTTTCAGCTGGCGTCCAGACCCAGAAGCATTAGATGCGTTTTTTCAATGCTGGAACAACAGAGTCAACTATGCATTCCCACTGTTTGCGATGATACTCGGGTTCTGTTGAAAGCATGGTCTCAAAGATCAACCCTAGTGTTAGTGACTCCTCATTGGCCAATACAGCCGTGGTTCCCTCAACTTCTCAGCATGCTGATAGATTATCCGAGACTCATACTAATGCGTCGGGATTCTCTTTGCAATCCGGACGGGAACCTCCATCCACCTGTGGTGTCAGACCAATTACCACTAATAGCATCACTTATATCAGGTCACACGACTCTAATAGAGAGTTTTCAGATTAAACTAGAAACATTCTCTCAGAAGTTACGGATCAGTTGGAAAGTTTGGCTTAATTAGTGCATGGAACTGGCTGTGGATCCCTTACATTCTGATTTAGCAAATGTACTTAATTTTTTTTCTTCCACTTTTGACTCAGGGAAAGCATACCGAACCATTAATGTGTATCGTTCAGCTTTATCAGCGAACCATAATCTGATTGAATCTTTTCCAGTGGACAAACACCCTCTAGTCTGTAGACTTATGAAGGGCGTTAGATTCAAACACCCTCCTTGCCCTAGATATAATTCTACATGGGATGTTATGTACAACAAATTATCCCTTCACACCACACCACTGTATAACACGGATAAAGCTACTTAGTTGAAATTGCAGCTTCCCAAGGTCCGTTCCCTGTTGTTGACCTCATACAAATATGATACAATATAGAAATTGGGATACAGCTGAGTATCTAAAAAAAAAGATAACAAATAATAGTGCAACACTGTTGATAATCAAAGAGTGGTGCCCCCACTAATTGTGGAACTCACAGACTCCAAATGTTTAAGGCGCCTTAAGGTTGCCTTCCCTCTGTGGGAGGTCAGGATCCTCTGTATGTTGTTTGTACTCCAGATAGCAATCAGGAACCAGTTCAGGAGGTATAAAGAATTTATTAGCTCCAAATGTGTTGAAAAGATATAAAAGCAAATAATAGGTCACTGGTTCTAGCCCCTAGGCCTTTAGCAATGGCAATAGGGGATTCGGGTATTGTCTCAATTGTGGCAAAACATAATTTATGGAGGCTACCACAGACTGTGTGAGAGTACAGCAGTGAGGTAGGCTCCTGGCAGATGAATGTAACAGTTACCTGGAGACTTATGGAACAGTTTACCAGGAGTTGGAACCCAGTTGCAGGAGATGGCACAAGGAGGAGACAAAATCCAAAACCACAGTACAGATAAATGGGTAATCCAAAGACAGGGTCAGACAAGAAGCAGAAGTCAGGGCTGGCAGCGGAGTAACGTAGTCGCTAAAGTAGGCAGAGGTCAGAGTCCAGGAAACCAGTCAGCAGTGTAGCAAAGATCCGCCAGGAAACACCAAACAGGCAAAATGACCAGATCCTAGCTTTTAGGCAGGGCTGGCTTTTACAGCCTGCTAATTAGATGCAGCTGACCCTAATTGGAAAAGGGTTGCAGGTGGATCAGTGCTGCTTAATCCAGGCAAAGGGTCAGGAAGCAGAAAAAAATGCAAACAGAAACTGAAGCCCCATGGTGGATGTCATGGCAGAGAACCTGCCTGGGATGCGGAAGCTGTGAGTTCAAACCCAGCCAGGTCTCTTAAAGGGTTGGCTACGCCTTGCTGTCTGCAGGGCTCGGGCTGTGCCATGACAATGAAGCTCTTGCAGCCCATGGCAGACAGCTTCATGTTTAACTTACTTCTGCTGCACCTCCAGGCCACTGCACAAGAAGCTGCAATGTTGACATTGTTTTTTTTTTAAACATTTTCACGTAGATAAAATCAACTCTTTCTTCCTTTTTATTTTAATTTCTCTCCCTCCTTCCTATTGTTTTGCTTTCTACATATGATGCTTAATCCAACTCTTTTCCCTTGGTCTCCACATATTTGATGCTCGACCCCCATTACTTTTCATTGCTCTCTATCTTCTCTTCCCTTGTTCTCTGTTTTCCAAAACTCTGTTTTATTTGGATTTTTACTTCTTCTATTGCTGTTCTCCCCCTTTTTTTCAATTTTTTCTCTCCAATGCAGTGGTTCTGAACTGGACTACTGATCTAGAAATTGTGAAACACTATGGTCAACTTACTAAACAAACCCTGGAAAGAGAAAAAAGTAACTAATAACAGGAACACTTGTAAAACCGAAAGGACACCACAGTTGTGCAAAAAAGTTAAATAATGCAATAAACATTAAGGGAACCGTATAATGTCACATATACAAACGTGTATTCCTAACACTATAGCTGTAAAAAAACATTTTAGGTGTCCAGCCCCCCTTTGCCCCTGTTAAAAGTTATAAAACGTACATTTTTCCAGTGCCGAACGGGTCCGGTAGCGAGTTGCCCTGCCCATACTCCACTTCTTTGGCTGAGATCATTAAAATTGGAAAGCATTGGGAGGCTATTGCACAAGTGCAGCAAAAATGCCATGCTGCCCCAATCAGCATCTCCTCTTTGATTCAATGCATCTCTATGAGGAACGTTCAGCGCCTCCATGCAGAGCTGTGCAGATCTGAGACAGTAACTACCTCTAGTGGCCGACTGAGGGGTGGCCCCTAGAGGTGTTCCTAGACTGAAAAACCCAGGAAGCATCTCTAGTGTCCTTCTGAGTTACTGCCACTGGAGGTTTCCCTAAGCAGTAATGTAAACAATGCGTTTTCTTTGAAAATGAAAAGTAAAAAGCCTGCAGGGTCGGGTACTAGACACCAAAACGACTACATTAAGCTGTAGTTGTGCTGGTAACTATATTGTCCCTTTAAATTTTAATATCTGTGATCCAGGGGACCTAGATTTTACAAAACATTCTAACATAATGATGTAGCAGGCAGCAATGTGGTCAATCAAAAAAATAAACAAATATATAGCATCACAGGACATTCATTGCTGCTTGCTATTTAAAATAAATGGGTCAGCTGGTGCTCTAAGCCAATCAGTAATTCCCCATTCACAAAACCGTCTGAAAAACATATGTATTTTTCTCAAGCCATTTTGTGAATGGGGACTGGCTGGCATAGAGAGTCAACTGACTTTGGTGTTAAACCATTAGTGAACAGCCTCACCCAAGGTAAACCGGTGCCAGGGACTTCCTGGCACCATAACAACTTAATACCAATTATATAGTTATTGTGTCTGGAACGTTCCTTTAAGTGTATATTTTAGGATAGCAGACGAGGATCTATGACAGAGAATAGGGCAGATATTTCTAGATAATTGAAAGAGCTAGGTGTCTGATGGAATTGGTTTCTATAAAATCTGATATTACTCTTACAGTTCCCTTTTAAAAAGGTGACAGTTTAAGACAAAACCACCACTTATGAAAATAATGTTTAACTCCTCTCAGTGTTTTACACATAATTATTATAATTATTGTTTTAGATTTAGCAAGAATTGTTTTTTGAATGGTTTCTCTTTAGTGGGACTGGACTTGAATTGAACATGACCAACAGATGGCAGCATTTGGCTTGTTTTCCAATTCACAGCTAAAATGCATTTCACATTGGTATGTGAAGGAGAAATGTACCTTGGATGTATACATATTATTTCTAACATGTTTGGAGCATGGAGATTCATTTCACAAATAAAACGACATAAATGCAACAGTGACATAAAGTGTGTTTTGGACTTTCAGGAGTTGGACTGGATCTGGGTGGTCTTAACGCTCAAAGAGAAATTGCTTGCCAGTCTAGCATTTAAATTTTAATGGATACTGTTAAAATGAAGGTGAGTAAAACGTGTATAAAAGTGTGCGCGTTTAGGGGAAAGGCAAAACGGATTGTTCAGGATAGGGCAAACGGTACTCCCTGTATTCCTGAGAGCAGGCCTATGTTTCGGAGAGAGATTAATTTATTGCAGTCTCTGGAGAAAATCCATAGAGTTTCTCATGCAGTACTCTAACCAGCACTGCACCATGCCATGCACAGCAGAATATACACTTACTGTTTCAGTTTTTGACTGTAGGGCTGGGCACACCAGCACTCTTTTCTTTAGGTGTACACATACTCCAACGATCTTTAGTGTAACACTACTGGTATCAATTAGACGTAAATATGTAAGCGATGCTTTATAGTGAAGGGACTAAAAAGACATAAAAAGATCTCCAGCCAAACACATTAATTAGATTAATGTCACAAAAAAAGTTTGTCTTAATACATTTTCACTTGTATCAACATTTAGATTTCATTGAATACCCATGCCATTAGTGTATAACCTCCAGCTTTAAGATCAAAGTTAAAAAACGCCTGGAGTATACTTCCTCCAAACCAGCCATGAAATTAAATTATTTGCTTTTTAGCACAATCTTCCATGCACATGTGTGTAACCCGAATAATACACAGGTTTTGTTTTGGAATAAATATTCCATTTATGATGAACAGCATGGTGAATTTCATTGATAATAAATTAACCCATAAATAGCCTCACTAATAACCCACAGTACCAGTTTGATGAGTCGTGCATTCCTTACATAAGAATGACATTTAAAGGGGTAACAGTGTCCATGTAAAGTGTATGAATTTGCCCACTAACAAGCTCTCTTTTAACACACAGAATGTATTTGGATGAGCCATGTATGTGTTCCTTACATGAGAATGATATGTAATGGTTTAAAAATGATTGAAACTTTGCAGCACTTTAATAACCTAAACAAAGCAAAATGTACATTTAAATAATTCAACGTTAGATTTAGCCAGCTTGACAGTCAGCACGTCTAGCTTTGGATTTGTTTTGAAGACTGCAGTGTGTGGTGTGTCACTTTGTCAATAAGAGCAAATTCAAGCTAAGTTCACAATCAATTCTACACAATCTGTTCAAGCTGCCACTGAAATATCAAAAATATTTTATATGTTCTTAGGGTGAACTCGCAAGTGTTTTATAAAAAAAAAAAAAAAAAAAAATCTTCAAAGAAACATTGGTAGAAATATATCTGCTGAACATTTTTTTTTCCTGATTTTCCAGTCCATACTCTTTTTATGAGCACATTATCATAGCTCTGCAATGCAAACAGAGATTAGAAAATAGTTTAAAGGTATTCAAGTAGAGATCTATTGACTAGACTAAATGTAATAGATTTGGAAACACACACATATGTCCAATGCATGATTTAATTATTACCAATCAGGTCCCTTTTTCTAAATCAAACTCTTATATAATGTGCATTCCTAGCACTTTGTACTTTCAGTGCATGTTTGCAGTGCTGGAAAGATACGCTGACGTTTACTATGAGAGAGAGAAAAAAAAAAGTTACAAATCAATTATGTAAAAGTCCATGATCCCAGTGTTATGTGTAGTACGTTGCATAATATTTACTGATTCACATAGCTTTATTACATAGTACACAGTTCTTAAAGAGACAGAAATATAAATCGGATGTGTGGCTTGTAAAGTTAACATGGGACCTAAGGGAGAATCAGTAGCTTTGTAATAGATAATTAAATTTCTCTATTTCTGAAAGTAGATTTTTAAATGTCAGATTTTAATAATAAAAAAAAGAAACAAATAATGCAAGGCTTTCTGATGTCACAGACATCAGGCTTGCAACAGCCAATTATAGTAAAATTGATGTTACTATAAGCAGAGTTTGTGCATTACGCATAAACAAATACACAAACATACCTTATAAAAAAAATATTTAGCTCTTTCAAAACTACATAAAAAATACCTGTCTCGGTTAAAAAAAAAGGTCCTTCTTCCATTTTTCCTGAGGTGGATTTTTTGTTCCATATTGGCTACTTTTGGTTTTTAAAATGCAAAACCTCTGGTCATTTCCTTACAAAACAAATATACCCAATAATGGCAAAAAAAGGTATTAAAAATACAGCGCAACAGACTCGTCTACAAAATCAGCGCGCATTCCCACCTATATTTTAAACATCTTTTGCAATAAATTTTCACAATTGTTATTATTTGTTTCTGCGTCACCTTCTTGACTGTGAATGCACATTTATGAATTTATGTGCTGACATTATTTTTCTCACCGAAGTGCCATTAATTTTTCATCTATTCCAGCTAACCAATCTAATCTAATCCTTGAACCTAATATATATATATATATATATTTATTGCAGCATATTATGGGTTGACCTCTTCTTTCTCTGTCCATAGGTCTCCAATGTACCTACCCAGCCTATCATAATGTAACATTAATTTATTATTACATATTATTATTATTATTATTATGGGTTTATTGTCAGTATTAGTATTATTGTGGCTGCCAGTGACCCTGATCGATCCATTGCTATAGCTAGATAACCCCCCCGCACTGACATGGGAGCAGCCTAGCTGCTGCAGCGAGCTCAGCCCGGAGAGAAACCTCGCCGAGCTTTGTAAATAACAGCACACTGAATGGCGTCTACGCCTCATTTACTACCCGCACCTCAACCGAACTTCACCTCTCCCTCAGGCTCAGGGCGGACAGGAATAACAAGTGACGGGCAGCCGGCGCTGACCAATCACAAGGCTGGAATCGCCGCCCCTCCCTCCCTCCTCCTTCTCCGAAGCCTCCTTTTTTTTTTTTTTTTTTCAGCTTAGCAAAAAGATTACAATGTGGGCGTGGCCTGTCTGCAGTGCGAGTTAGCAGGTTAGAGTGAGCCCTGGCGGCGGCTCCGTGCTCCACGCACTGTGTGTGTGTGTGTGGTGGTGGTGAAGCCGCTTGCTGCTGGGGTCACGTGCTGCGGAGAGGGAGACGGAGGCGGCTGGAGCTGGGAGGGGGCGGACAGCGCTCCCGAGAAGTCAGACACAGACACAGCTTGTTTTGGTTTATTTCTCAAGGAGAAGTCGGAGAGAGGAGGGGGGGAGACAGAGACGCGGAGAGCGCGAGAGGGGAAGCTCTCTGGTCAGAAACTCCAGCAACTCCTGGATGCTGCACGAGCCAGGGAAGCCCTCACCTCCCCGCGCTGACCGGCTCCTTGGTACCGTCCTCCAGTTACCCCCGCTCGCTGGCAGTTGCTGGGGTCACTGCCCTGGTAGCCGGCCTGGGAGGAGGAAGGAGAGAGGGTGAGAGCGCAGCTACCTGCACTGCCTGCCCTCACTGGCAATGGGACTGAATGGGGACACGGACCGGCTGTGATTCCCAGCCAGCTCTGACCTTGCACTGGGGGGGTCTGCGGAGGATCACCTCGCCCTGTGCCCGGCTCCTGGACCGCCGCTCGGGCTGGGCTGTGGAGGGCAGATGCCCAGGGGGATCGTTCCCATTGCTGCCCTGGGATTTCGCCGGGATTGTTATGGTCTCTGAGGGGGAGCTGCATCACTCGGTGGCTTCTTTCTGGGATGTAAGAGAAGAAGGACCTGCAGCAACGTGCTGAGCCCAGCAAGGGGAAATACATACAATAAATAATACTCTGCTTGTTTGTGAAGTGGGTCTCTCTCCACTTCATCACTTTAAATAAGTGGTGCTGATTTTGATCTGTGATTTTTTTTTTTCCTGCAGTCTTCTGCATACACTTTATTGAGGAGGACTAAGAAGGTGTGTGGAAATATATATTTTATTTTTAAATATTTTTTTGGGTACGACTTTTTTTTTTTTTCTATTTGGGTATTTTTCTAATTAAAAAAAAATAAATTAATATATATAATTTTGTTTTTATTTTTTTTGGTACCGATGGCTAGCCCAACAGACCTTTATCCTCAGGAAAACTTCTCCGATGTTAGGAAGGTGGGCTACCTTAGGAAGCCCAAGACTATGCACAAAAGATTTTTCGTGCTCAGGGCTGCCAGTGATTCGGGTTTAGCCAGACTGGAGTACTATGAGAATGAGAAAAAGTGGAGGCATAAGTCTGGGGCCCCAAAGAGGTCCATTCCCCTGGAGAACTGCCTTAATATCAACAAGAGGGCGGATTCTAAGAATAAGCATTTGGTGGCTTTGTATACAAAAGATGAGTGTTTTGCAATTGCTGCTGATTGTGAACAAGAACAGGAAGGATGGTACCAGGCTCTGGTGGACCTTCATAATCGTGGTAAAACACACAGTCACCACAATAACCATGATGGAGCTGCTACTGGGGTAGATGGAGTCAACGGGGAAGATGTTTATGGAGAAATGACTCCACCAGGCCTGGCCTTCAAAGAAGTATGGCAAGTGATAATGAAACCCAAAGGATTGGGGCAAATAAAAAATGTTGTTGGAACGTACCGCCTGTGCCTGACCAGCCGCACTATTAGTTTGGTGAAGCTGAACTCTGATGCAGCAGCTGTAGTTCTGCAGCTCATGAATATTCGGAGATGTGGCCATTCAGAGAATTTCTTCTTCATTGAGGTTGGTCGTTCTGCAGTAACAGGATCTGGTGAATTCTGGATGCAAGTCGACGATTCCGTTGTCGCACAGAACATGCATGAGACAATCTTAGAGGCTATGAAAGCACTGAGCGAGGATTTTAGACCTCGCAGTAAAAGCCAGTCTTCATCCAACTGCTCCAACCCCATATCTGTTCCCCTTAGGAGACATCACCTTAACCACCCACCACCCAGCCAAGTAGGGCTTAACCGGAGAGCACGCACAGAGAGTGTTACAGCCACGTCTCCAGCAGGGGGTACGGCTAAACATGGAACATCGTCCTCATTCAGGGTTCGGGCATCCAGTGATGGTGAGGGTACTATGTCAAGACCAGCTTCAATGGATGGTAGTCCTGCAAGCCCTAGTGCCAATAGAGCTCAGTCACATAGACATAGAGGAAGTGCTCGTCTACATCCACCACTTAACCATAGCCGGTCTATCCCTACTCCGGCAGCTCACTGCTCTCCATCAGCTACTAGTCCTGTCAGCCTATCATCGAGCAGTACCAGTGGGCATGGCTCTACCTCTGATTGTTTGTTTCCACGAAGATCTAGTGCCTCAGTTTCTGGTTCGCCAAGTGATGGCGGATTCATTTCATCGGATGAATATGGTTCGAGCCCTTGTGATTTCAGAAGTTCTTTCCGCAGTGTGACTCCAGATTCTCTAGGGCACACACCACCAGCCCAAGAAGAAGATTTGAGTAACTACATCTGCATGGGAAAACCAAGCAGTCAAATTCAAAAAGGCCTTCAACAAAGGTACCACTCAAGTCGGGGAGAAGAACACCATGACTTGGACAAGGTTTTCAGAAAGCGGACCCATTCTTCAGGAACATCCCCACCAACTGTATCACATCAGAAGACCCCGTCACAATCCTCTATTGAAGAATACACTGAGATGATGCCTTCTTATCCTCTCCGTCTGTCGTCTTTCAGACACTCTGCTTTTGTGCCCACATACTCTTATCCAGAAGAGTGCCTGGATCTCCACCTTGAGGCTAACAGAATTAATCACACGGATGATGGATACATGCCAATGTCACCTGGTGTTGCCCCTGTGCCTCCCAAAAGTAATGACTATATGCCTATGAGTCCCAAAAGTGTGTCTGCCCCACAGCAGATTATTAATCCCAGAAGACATTCTCAGGTGGACTCAAATGGCTACATGATGATGTCCCCGAGCGGTAGCTGCTCACCCGATACTGCAAATTACTGCAAGATCTGGACCAATGGTACAAATCCTAAGTTGTCAATGGAAAGTAATGATGGCAAATTGCCTTGCAGTGACTACATTAACATGTCCCCAGCTAGTGGCTCCACTACAAGCACCCCTCCAGATTGCTACCTGAATACTGTTGAAGAGCCCCCCAAACCAGTTTATTCTTATTTCTCTCTACCCAGGTCCTTCAAGCATGCTCACAGGAAGAATGAAAATAGCCATTTGCGTGTGTCTGCCAATGCTGGACATCATCTGTATGCGGAGGACTCCTCTTCTTCTTCCACTAGCAGTGATAGCTTGGGAGGTCAAGACTCACAGCAAACACGGAAGGGTGAGACATGTCTCCCAGGCAAGCGATTAACAAGGCCCACGCGACTTTCTTTGGAAACCAGCAAAGCTAGCACTCTCCCCAGGGCAAGGGAACCTGTCTTGCCTCCTGAGCCCAAGAGCCCTGGAGAATATGTCAATATAGAATTCAGTGACAAAGCCTTCTCTGGGGGTTCATTGTCTTCCATGTGCTCCCTGCCATATGTGCAGAGTAGAGTGGTACCACAGAGGGAGAACCTGTCTGAGTACATGAACATGGATCTTGGAGTGTGGAGGGCCAAAACAGCCTATGCGTCATGTGCATCAACCTATAAACCTACATGTAAGCCTGCTAACTCACTGTGCTCTCCTGATATATGCAGTAGCAGCCGTCCACCTGTCCGAGCAAAGTTGGTTGCCCGGGACTCAATGAGCATGCAAAATGGTACACTTTGTTCAGATTATAGCCAAATGACACCTTCCAGGATCACAGCCAGGGCCACCTCTTCTTCTAGTAAAAGTAATTATGCAGAAATGTCTATTGGCGGGGTCCCTGAAGATAGCTCTGCTGTGCTCTCAACTCCCAACACAAATTTGTCTGAAACTCTTCATTCTTCTCTATTGGGCCAGGGATCTGGCCCGAGCGCCTTCACCAGGGTGAGCTTAAGTCCTAGCCGTAACCAGAGTGCCAAAGTTATTCGGGCTGGTGATTCACAAGGCAGGAGGCGGCATAGCTCGGAAACCTTTTCATCTACCCCTACCACCTCCAGAATGAGTGCTGGCCCAGTTTCTGGGGAGGATGTTAAAAGACATAGCTCTGCTTCCTTTGAAAATGTATGGCTCAGACCTGGAGACACTGCCAGGAGGGAATCTCTTCAGCATTCAGACCACCTCCATAATGGCCTCAATTATATTGATCTGGATCTGGCCAAGGATCTGAGTGTCCTGGAGCATTGCAACTCCCATCAGACAGGGGCAAGCCACCCCTCAGATGACCTAAGCGCCTATGCCAGCATCACGTTTCACAAGCTGGATGAACACCGGAGCCAGGCAGAAACTGAAGGTAATTTATCATGAAAGCACATACATTACACACATGGCACTTTTGTTTTTCTTTTTCTCAAAGTTTTAACCCCTTAAGGACCAAACTTCTGGAATAAAAGGGAATCATGATGTGTCACACACGTCATGTGTCCTTAAGGGGTTAAGGTCCAGAGGTGCACTTTGCAAAGCAAAACATTATATGACCCAGTAGTTCTGAGATGGTCATGGTGAAATCATGTGTTGAAAAACCTTAGGCTACTGATTCTCATACTTGTCCGTAAGGAACCCCTAACTAGATGGGCGTCTAAATGTGTTCATACTATTTTAAACATTTTAATGGTTTCTTAACATATTGTGCAGTTCACAATATCACAATTTTCTGGGCTTTAATTGTATTTGTTTTTAAAATGTTTTTTTATTTACATTTTTTTTTAAACCAGAACATTATGTTGAGGTTTTGGGTTTTTGTTCATTTCCACACTACTCTTTACATGTTTGTAGTGGTCCATTTGTTGTACCTTCTGAGACATCATTTGCGTTGGCACATAATTTATGTGCTAGTGCTGGGGGGGGCTTTATATATGCACCTGTCAATGCGGAACTTGCTCTCCAACTAATTCTGCAGTTCAGTAGCTATGCGGAGTTGTTATATTTTAATTGTCATTTGATCAGAAAATAGGACTTTGTTCTAAGAACTATATTTGTTTTTTTACCACTTGCAGATATTGATTCTTCTCAGAGTTCATTGACTGCTTTTGGAGTGATTTTGATCCCTAGATTGAATATTAAATTAAATTTTGAACATACCCCAGAAAATGCTATTTGCTTGTGAATGGTTTAATTCCTCTAACTATAGAGTAGGATGGTCAAAGAAAAAAATAGGTGTATCTGTGTAATTTCTAGCCTCTGAACTAGCAGTCTATAACTGCAGCAAGGCGAGTGGTCGCATGACATGACAGTTGGCAACATGGTATATGCTTTTAGGAGAGTGTACAGTATAATAGTTAGTCAAGCACCTTTTTTTTTTTTTTTAATCCTGATATTTCGTATATTTGACAAACTACGAGTAATTTGTTTTATGTTCAGCTTTTCCAAACCCCGAAAATTCTGTTCACATAATTCCAATCAATCACTTTCTAATCTGACAGTCTGTATTGGTTTGCATTGTATTGGTATATACTGCAACCAATGTAGTAATTGCCTGACATTTGATACATTTTTTATTTAATTTTTTTACAATCTGAGATCCAAAGCAATGTGCATTTAAGGGTGACCCAATAAAGGAAATCTCTTGTATAGTGCTTGGTGGCTGTAGAATACTGTACCAGTTTTTTTTTAAGCTGTTCTGTGCTCTGTGAATTTCAAGGTCAAGCTAATCTGAAGTTCTCATTTTGTGCCAACCAGATACTCTTTGTACTTTGTGTCCGTAGTGTGCATTTAGCGTACGTTTATGGACTGATGATTCCCTTCCTCACATCTCGTATACATTTCATTATGCATGAGGAAAAAGTAGATAATTTAAATTTTTTTTTGTTGCCATTTACATTTTTCACAAACCCACAACTGCTTATTTTCACACACTTAAAACTCCCTATATAGACTGTTGTGTTTAGCGATGCACTAGTCATTTATTGAGAATTAATTCTTAATGGTTCTTGCTTGAAATCATATTCTTGCTCTCAAAGGAGACTAATTGCATGTTGCAAACTTAATCATATCTCACACTACACGAGACATGCCTGTAGTTTTTTAAATATGTAAGCTTGACTCTGAGCATTGTAATCCAAGCAGAACATATAACCCTTTTTTTTTTTTTTTTTTTTAATCCATTCAATCTCTTAATTCGTGCATTGTAAAGCATCAAAGTTTAATGGATTTTATTTTTCCATGTAGTCTGCGTGTGCTTTGGTTTAACAAGTTCCAGGTTACTAAATGGCTGTTTAGTTTTAGTGTATGTTAGAAAAACAAAAACTTGCGTGCATGTATAAAACGTGGTATGTGCTTATATGGATAAATAGTGTTTGCATATCTAAAGAGTATATGTAGAATGGTTGCACTCGAATAATATGTAGTGTGTGCTATATGTACATTAGAGCTTAATGGGCTTATTTCAGCTTGCATGTGTTAATGAGTACACAGTTTGCGATGTACGTGCTTTCACTGTCTCAGCATATCATGTTTACAGGGCTTTGCTATGTTTTTCCATCGAGAAAAAGGAACAACGTGGCTAGTGCAACTTCATGAATGAATGAATTAGAGCGTGGGAATCTATCATTCCATGGGCTCATTGCTATTATCCCGCCCTCTCTTCCTCCTTATTAACACACATCCGCTTAACCCCCTTGCCTTTCCATAACCATTTGGCAGCTGAGAGCCTTTCTGTATGCTTGTTTACTTTTCTCCTAAAGCAACAGGGTTTGCTTCTGCAGCATATGTTTCAGATGTTATTACATTGTCTTACGCAACTTGCATCCGAGCACCTACTCACCAGCATAATTGCTTTTAACATATTTCCCCTGCAGAGTTCAGCCTCCTGCATTGTCCGTATCTGGAGATAATTTTAAATGTGAAAGGCGCACGTACTAATTTTCCATTTCTGTTCATTTTCTCCTGAACACTTTTTTTTTTTTTTTTTTTTTTTTTTTTTACGGCTTTATTAACCAAAAAGAATAGTAGAAGAGAATTTAAAGATCTTACAATGTGTCCTAAAACTTTTGTTTATACACGGAATAATATAACGGATTATCACCCCTATACAATAAGCCCCTTGAGTTGGAGGGGTGTGAGAAAATTTCACTTCTTATAATCTTGCTCACAAATGGTTAAACTAGTTAAGCAGGATTTTCACTTGCTTTATCTACTGGCTACTGTTACACCAGCAGTCTGTCACCATGTTGAACCGTAAAAAGTATGCTAAGGCATTAACATTGTAATCTTGCAAATCATTGCCGTTGGCACTGTGTAAGTGAAATTATGCAATTAAGTGATGTGAATGTATTTAATAAAGGTCAGCCCCGTCAATCATTTAAAATACGACACTTTATCAGGTACATTGTGATTGGCCACTTTCTTCATGTGTGCTGGCAAATATGTTAAAGGGTTACGTCAAGCACCATAACCAATTCAGTGATTTGAAGTGTTCGTGGTGCTTGAAATCTGTATGTACAGAGTTTTGTTATGAATTGCTGCAAATACAGATTTTATCCCCTTTGCTGACTGGGTTGTAAACCCACCTCAGGGGATGTTGTTGGGGCATCATTAGCCATCCCTGAACAAGCGTTCTCTAGAAGTTGGTTGTCGTAAGTCTACTGCAAAGGCGACCTGGCATCCTCAGAGGACCCATGTAAGAGGGAAGACTGTTGTAAAACGGTTTTGCCCCAATACTGAGGATTGGCCCCAGGGCTGTAGGGATTTATAATGGTTGGAGTAACCCTTTAAAATTTCAATTAAAACAAATATTTTTGTTTTGACTGAATTACTAATGCACAGCGCTACGGAACTTGCTGGCACTATATAAATAATAAAATAATAATTACACTAGGTATGAACTAGTGTTAAATATTTACATTCTTTTGTTTAGTTAACCCCCTTTATTCCCACTAAAAGTAGACTGTCCTCTGTGTTCCTGTAAAGATAATGGGATATTGTGTGAAAAGAATACAAATTCTCATGTTTTGTGTCAGAAGCAACTTTTACGCCATTTGTGGTTTTTAAACCGTACTAATTGTTATATCATAGCAAGTTATATTGCTTGGATATATGTTGGTGCAATTAATATCAGTTTATATTGAACAAAACTGCACTTTTATAATGGTCTTAATTTGATCCGTAGGGGAAAAACGCTCAATTTTTAGATAGTATGTATGGCATTCTTGTCTGCACCCTCGGGTGTAAAGTAAATGTTCACAGGTATTCTGTACTTGAAATCCGTGCTAAAGATATTTATGTAGAATTTAGATGACATGAAAGTGTAAATAAAGAAGGTGCCACTAGTACACTTTGAAGCTCTTGCTATCTAGCTACTGAGATTTTGCAACCCAGATGAAAATGACGCCTACATTATGCCATGTGAGAGATGGGTATCTTTAGTATTCACATGTAAATAAAAGCAAGCTTCTAAAATGTTATGCAATAGCTGATTTTTGTGGGAGCTTTAGGTAGTTTTGCACAACATTGGAGTGCCTTTTGTTAGTATGCTAACTGGTAGTTATACATAGTATGTCTTCATATATCCTGCATCCTCCTACCCTCTGCCTTCAGAACGTTTTCCTATCTTGACCAATATAGACATCAGTGCACACACCACGCAGTAAATGATGCATCTACCGGTAGAACTACATGCTGCAATAATATATTTTTACACATTACCATTAGATACCATATGGTCCTCTATAAAACAGTGCACGTTTTCACAAATTTATCAGTGACTTTGTGCAGTGGTGCTAAACTTTGTTACATTCTTTTAATATAAATATTTTTGATGTATCTGTACCACTCTAGCTAAATTTGCAAGCTCGTCTTTTCAAATAATGTGTTCGTTACCATGCATACTATGGCCACACAAAAGTATCCTGTTTTTCACACTGTGTACTATTCCTAGCGTTAGACCTGCATTCTCTAAAATAAGCAAAGGTGGCAAATAGCTCCCTGTTAGTTTAGCATGTGTTACAAGTCCATCACAGTTTAGAGATGTGTAAACCAGCTTTGGATTCACAGAATGGTGCCAGATCTTAATTTCTCTAATTTGTTATTGACCATAAAAAACAGTTTCGTCTTTAGCCTCTGGCACAGTTTATGTACAGCGCTGTGATATTTGATATTAATATGAGATTAGTACAGCAATGCATAGTCCAGGGGTAGGCAACCTTCGGCTCTCCAGATGTTTTGGACTACATCTCCCATAATGCTTTTACAGCCATATTACTGGCAAAGCATCAAGGGAGATGTAGTCCACAACATCTGGAGAGCCGAAGGTTGCCTACCCCTGGCATAGTCCCTTGTAGTCTAG
The DNA here is from genome assembly GCF_036172605.1 of Pelobates fuscus. Lineage (NCBI taxonomy): Eukaryota > Metazoa > Chordata > Amphibia > Anura > Pelobatidae > Pelobates > Pelobates fuscus. The sequence goes on along the minus strand of NC_086318.1, from coordinate 104,087,040 downwards.
AATTTCAAGTGTGAAATCATGTCAACAACAATACTTTTTTTTGCTCTGCTTTTTAAATCTTATTTGCCACCAAAACGGCTTTTAAATGCACGTGTTGTTGAGATGTGTACTGGCTTAGAGGGCGGTCTGTCCCCTATAGTTTGTTTTTCTTTAGCTATTAAAAGCTTCCTACCCTGGTCACGTGTTTGGCAGGTAAATGTTTATTTTCCTTTTTTCTTCTGCATGGTCGCAAGGTGATGGATCCAGCTGCTGCTGCTGCACATGCTTAACTGCTTGGCAGATCTGGATCTGGGGGCTGCTGTTCTCTGCTGGGAGACACCCTGTCTGCTTTTTGTGTCTGCTATATAGGCGATTGATGTTTACTCCACCGTAGACAAAGGCAGTGTTTGTGTGTGTGTGTCTGTGGCAGTATAATATAAATATAAGCAACTATTTTGTTTAACTATGTAGGTTAGGATTTGTCGTCTTTTTCATGGTTAATATAAATTAAAACTAAACTCTTAGTTTTTTCTTCTTCCAAATAGCTCCTTTGATTACACAGTCCCTGTGTCTGATCTGATTAGATGGTGCAAGGTCTGCCCCCTCCCCCCCTCTCTGTAGCTGTAAAGTCGGTGTATAATGGAAGCAGCAGGTAATTGCATTATTTAGGAGTTACATTACTGTGTCTGTGCAGTTAGGAAGCTGTATGGCATTTGCACATTTAGTAAAGAGCTGGCTTTATTGAATTAACTCTGCGTACTCTTTAAAGGCACACACATGACTTCCCCTCCCCTGTAATGTGATTACATAACATATTATGGGAACTGCTTGTTGCAGTGATGAGAGGAGTGTAATTTTCAAGCAGTGCAGACTTGCACCATTTGAGTTAAATGAACACTATTGTCACCAGAACAACTACAGTTTAATGTAGTTATTCTGGTGAGTGTAATCAGTTCCTGCAGGCTTTTTGTTGAAATCACGGTATTTTTAGAGAAATTGCAGTCTAGGAACTGCTCTAGTGGCCACTCCTCAAAATGACTTTCAGCGTCTCCAAGCTCTGTATGGAGACACTGAACTTTCACTATGAAGAGATGCTGATTTCCTATGGGAAAGTAATGTGTTTGGCTGAGATAATCACTTTGATGTCAGCCAAGGAGGTGGATTGGCGGCAGACCCATGTGGTGCTGGAAATAAGGTACATTTTGTTATAGTGAGGTCAAAATACATGTTTGTTTTCCGGACCCTATAGTGTTCCTTTAATGTTTCTGTAATAGTGTCAGAGAGTTCATCACAAAGCAAGATGTTCTTTGCCCCTTATTTTACAAATAAGTAATACAGGTGGTGGTACCAACATCCCTTTAAACAAAGTCCTGATTTCTTTGGAAAAACATTTTTCTATTTCAGTCTCTGAAAATTGTATTTGGGGTTAGTATAGTGATTTTGGGTTAGGAGTGATTTTGGATAAGGTGGCTTAGGGTTTGGCGGTATCTGTCTTTAAGGTGGTAGGGACATAACTTCCAGAATTGATATTTACTTCTGTGGGTGTATGTTTGTTACATGCATGCTTGAGATACCGCACTCAATCTGTTCCTTACAAGGGCAAAGTCCTTGGGTTGTACCTGAGGAACATTTTGTATCTTGAATGCCCTGCTAATCTGTGTCAATAATTTTATCACAAGAGATGTGACCTTTTATTGTGTTTGATAACATAGTTCAATCAATTTCCCTGAAGAAAGTTGTGTATTTCACTCTGTATAAACAAATCTTATGCTGTATGAGCCAATATGTTGTGCAATTATCTACGATGACAATACTTTGCGTACCAGGTGAAAGGATAAAATGCATTAGACATGTCACATGAGGTAACATTCTCCCTACATCCTGTGCAAGGTACATTACCTCATTGAGAGAAAGTGTCACGCCATTAGTTTAATACTACAATGGGCAAGGAAGAACATTTACAGATACATCGCTTGTGGGTTTCTGTTCCTTCTTTCTTAATAGCTTTAACATAATTTGAGGCTCTTTTTCAAAATATTATTCCAGAATATGTTTTTGGTATTATAGATCACAAGTAACAAAAAAGACCAATCTTATCTTTGTAATGGGCGAGTAGTTTAACATATTTTTTGCTAGAGGGGAAACACATTTAAGTTAGGTTTATTTACTAACTTATCTTACTGTACTACCTTGAAGGGGGGTGGGGGGTGGGGAAGGATAGTTCAAAACTTGAGATTGAAAGTCTAAAGTTTTCTTAAGAATAACATTTTTTTTTTTTAAACTGGATTAAACCAATAAAACCATACATTTACACTTTAATCTTACATTTACTTTGAGTTACAACGGACTGCCTTTATAATAACCCTGCTATTAAACGGTACATGTATCTGTAATTCCCATTTAAAATGCTTGAAGGCATGGTTAGTCTTGTACTGAACACTTTGGTACTGTCTTAAAGTGTTATGTTCGCTTTAATTTCACTGGAAATACCTGCCTTCATCTGATGCCAGTGGAAGGCAACTGCAGCTGTGTTTATACAGTAAACAGTCACAATGAAAAATATTTCTTATTTAAGAAATGGTTTTGTTTCAATTAGCCTATTTATAAGTTTACTGGGAGATCGTTGAGTCAGGTGCTGTTGTAGTGTGACAGTCGGGTTTTTAAAGAAGTATTACACTAAACGATATTACTTTCACTAAAGTCTGCATTAACCTGAAGTAATTTTATTTTATATAATTTTGTCTAGTGTTTGTCAAGCTTTTTGTGGTTGTATATTATATCATTATATCCGTGCCTCTCTGATCCAGAAATGACAATTGATAGTTATGTGTATCTCATAAAGTCTCTGAAGCGGTTTGGACTCATCAGTCATGAGTAGTTTTATTATACAGGACACTTGGTCATTTGTTTGGGACATGAAATGTATTTGTCATTGATTATAAAAAAAAATAATAATTTGTTTTTGTTTTCCTTGTGATTAAATTTGTCACAAAAATATCTTGTTCAGCAGCATTGGGAGTAGTAGCAAGTAGAAGCAGAACAAAATTGACGCATCTAAGGAAAAAGTTAAAACGTCTCTGCTATGTCTAACGTATGGCTTATAATTTTAGCTGTAAGCCACTTTCACACCTTTGTGGGTGCAGGATACTTCTGCACCATGGTCTTAGCAATAATGTAATATTTATGGTGGATATTTATCAAACGTTCGAAAAAGTGGTCATTTTCTGTATAGTAAATACAGAAAATCTGACAGATATAATAAATTGTGCAAAATAGTTGTAAAAAAATAGATGAAAAGGAGTTGTTGACACTTTTTTTTTTTTTTTTTTCATAACTATGCTTTATAGTGCCAAGACTAACCATTGAAATGTAAAAATGCTGTGGAACAGTTTATGGGGAAACATAATTTTACTTTTCTTGCACTATGGGGTGAATCTATGTAACAAGCATTATTTTCTTTTCCTCTTTCTCTTCAAACACTAGGCATCTGATACCACATATAAATGACCGGGTTTTGGTTTTCTTAATGGTTTTTATCTGAGGCAATCCCATACTTTTGGTAAATGTAAAGAGTTGTCCTTTTAATGAGCTCAGCTATTCACTGTTTGGCATCCAATCAAATGTCCTTCTTCCTCATTGTGGATCACTGATTACTAACACAGCCTTATAATGCTTATAATTCTTTGGACACAAGTTTTTTTTTTTTTTTTTTAATCAGTTTTGCTGATTTGGGCAAAATGAATGCTAAGCAGCAGAATGGGCATAGGTAGCGTATCTCAATTCTGGTGCCTTCCTCAATATCTGATGGTGGAGTACAGGGCTAAATGACTGTTAAGTATGTGAGCTGTTATTAAAGCTTATTAAAACATATGGCATTTGATCTAAAGAACAGTTGCTTGATCATGTGTTATTGATCTCAACCTGTACGGCATGCTGTTTTGCTTCATAGTGTTTGTATTTCTGTGTTTTGCAATCCTTTTACGGTCTCTGTTCCCAGGCCAGGACCTCTTCTTCCAAGCCAGCTAAAGAGTGCAGTCCCAGCATGATTGACTGCTGAGAATGGTATATCAGTTTCCCATGCCTGGGCCAATGTACAAGAGTATTTCTTACTTAATTAAACCAAAGGAATGCAGTGCAATTCCCAGACTTCTGTGTTTTATTGTTAAAGTAACAGTACTATCATTTTCTGTCTGCTGACAGCAAGCTGTTTATGTTCATTTTTATGCACGTTTTGTTATGAGCCATTGGTGCTGTTGGTTTTTATAACTGATTACGAATATGTTGAGAGACATGTAAAAAAAAAAATCAATGTATATGCTTTGTATCTCAAGCACAGGAAAAATAAGATAAAGTAGTGTACTGACTTTCTAATGTTTTTAAAGAGAAATAGATCAGAAATTAAGAAAAAAAATAAAAATAAACCCAAAGGTTATGAAAGAGGAAGAGAAGAGGACACATAGAAACATAGAATGTGACGGCAGATAAGAACCATTCGGCCCAATTAGTCTGCCCAATTTTCTAAATACTTTCATTAGTCTCTGGCCTTATCTTATAGTTAGGATAGCCTTATGCCTATCCCACGCATGCTTAAACTCCTTTACTGTGTTATTCTCTACCACTTCAGCTGGAAGGCTATTCCATGCATCCACTACCCTCTCAGTAAAGTAATACTTCCTGATATTATTTTTAAACCTTTGTCCCTCTAATTTAAGACTATGTACGCAAAAGAGATGTTTGAGGTGACCGTGTCACTTTAAGCCTTAGATTTTTTTTCACTCTAATTCAAGGTTGTTGCCTATCAAAATCTTATACACAGGTGTTTATATTTGCAGCAATGAACCTATTCCATCAGTGCTAGATATCCGATGTGAGTCTATGTTGAATGCTTTTCAAGTCTCCACCTCCACTAACTGGCTCAAAGAAAGAGCAGGAGCCATAGATAATTATATGTTCAATAGTGAATTTTGGTTATCCCATTGTGCAGTTAGCTGCTGTCCGCTTAGGCATCAGTGTAAATGTAACCGCTTAAAAGGTGTGTTGTGTTTTTTTTTTGTTGTTTTTTTTTTTTTAAATAGATTTATTTCTTCAACCTGGGGGACAATTTTGGAAACCTCCATGATTGATTCTGAAGCTTTCCATGCATTGTATCCAATATTTTGGGGTGACCGATTAAATGTATGTCATATATAACATTAAGTCACTCGTAAAATATTTAATATGTAGGTTACATCACTTACCATTAATCGTGTCTTTACAAATTGCTCTTTACAATGTAAACACACAAATTGTAGTAAAATGTATATAATCCTTTCCTTTATTTTACATGCTGTAGAGCTTGGGAGAATTATTGATGTACATTTTTTCTGATCATGCTTGACATATTTAGGTCACTTCCTCCGAAGATGTCTTTAGAGATTTATCCTTAAGTAGCTGGGAGATGTTCTCTTTTTGTACAGTACCCAGTGTTTTGCGCTCAATGAGATTTATTTTTATGGCATTAGCGATCACAATTTTGACACGCTTCGAAGAGTTGTTTTTCTCAAATGTGCTGTGTATAGAACGACCATCATCAAATCCATACAGTTCAAGAATCTACCTTTAAAGATTCTGAATTGTCATTTTGTTCCCACTCCAGAGTAAGCACTTGGCCAAACTGAGTCGAAAATTGTACTTTAAAGGACCACTATAGTGCCCTGAGGGTGCCCCCACCCTCAGGCTCCCCCTCCCTCCCGGCTCTGGAAAGGGGAAAAGGGGTAAAACTTACCTTTTTCCAGCGCTGGGCGGGGAGCTCTCTGCCTCCGTTCCGCCCCGTCGGCTGAATGCGCACGCGCGGCAAGAGCTGCGCGCGCATTCAGCCGGTCGCATGGGAAAGCATTTACAATGCTTTCCTATGGACGCTTGCGTGCTCTCACTGTGATTTTCACAGTGAGAATCACGCAAGCGCCTCTAGCGGCTGTCAATGAGACAGCCACTAGAGGATTTGGGGGAAGGCTTAACCCATTTATAAACATAGCAGTCTCTCTGAAACTGCTATGTTTATAAAAAAAATGGGTTAACCCTAGCTGGACCTGGCACCCAGACCACTTAATTAAGCTGAAGTGGTCTGGGTGCCTAGAGTGGTCCTTTAAAAGAAAACAAAATCGTTGGCTTGGATTTTAACCCCTTAAGGACCAAACTTCTGGAATATAAGGGAATAATGACATGTCACACATGTCATGTGTCCTTAAGGGGTTAAAGAAGTTAGTGCCAACACTGGGCTGTTCTGCTTTTATAATATGTATAGTAAGAAAGTACTGTTTTTCACATTTATCACTTAATTCACACGTGCAATGTGATTACGTCCACTCTTTAGTCCATCACGACCTTCGGTGTGTCATTTTTTTTTTTTGTTGCTGTAATACGGTTTTGCTTGGTCTGATCACTGATGTTTGAGAGTTGCATTTCTGCTGGGAAAATCAAAGCCAACCTCATCCTGGAGAGTCTCTTTTATTTAGCTTTAACCTATAGATTTAGCAAAGAGCTTTAATTTAATGTTTTATGGAAGTTTATTTTATTCTTTGCTGATTGCAGCCTACCACTTCTGTTAGAACTAGTAATAACTAGAAGCCTCTCTTTGCTGTACTAATACTGGAAAGGAACTGTGTGCGCGCCTTCTCTCTCCTGCCTGTCAGCAGAGGAGTGGGGGCGGGCAAAGGCACACTGCGCGGTAGTGCGCTCGGGACTTCAGAGGGCGGCATGAATGCTGCCCTATGAAGTATGTGTGAATGTGCTGCTAAGCCGCGTATGCGCACAAGGGAGCAATGACGCTTCCAAATGGAAGCGCCTGATTGCTCCCTGCTCTCGCCCGCCTATTTTGACAAATAGAGGGCGCAGCTTCACGAGGCTTCCGGCGCTGGAACCAGGTGAGTAAAATCCTCTGCCTGGAGTGTCCCTTTAAGACGAAGTAGAAGATATAAAAATAAAATAAATCTGACCAGTATTATAGGTGGCGGTTAGTAAATGATACATGATGTATGGCAATTTTTTTTTTTCCCCACGGGATTCTTAGTGAATACTCCAAATTAGAGATGTGCACTTACTTTGACATGTCTCTAACTTGCATCCTAGTGTCACTATCTCTATCAATAAGTTGAAAGGCAGAACTCACAGGGAAATAGGAGCACATTGTTGAGGGAATTGTAGCAATTGTATGCTTTAGCGCTCCGTTAGCACCAATGCAACTTTAATGCATTTGATAGATTTTGTCCTCATTAACATTATTTTTTGCATGCTCAAATTTAAAGTATAAAAATAAAGTCCGATAAATTAAGAGGGTATGTACTGAGGTGAGTATTTGGTGTCCTTTATTTCAGTCCATTTTCACTTCCATTTTTGTCTTAAACATAAAATGTGAGTTCACAGCTCTTTACATTAGGTTGAACACTTTCTGATCTAAGAATTGAATTAACTTGTTTTTTTCCTCCTCTCAGCCTGTGTTTGTAGCACGTGTTTCAGACATGACCGTTTTATCAGGGCTACAGAACGCTGACAGCCAGCTGCAGATTTTCATCCCACATGCAGCTTTCTAATTAGTGCAATGTCCCAGACGCCAGAGAAAATCCCTCACTGCCGCAGCACGCTTGTCAGGCAGACAGCAGTGATACCTATTGCTGTAGATATGATGAAAAGATTTAATCTCTTAGTAATTAATCTGCTTGGAGAATCACTTAAGGTCGGCCCTTGGAACTACAGCTACACACCTTGAGACAAACTCAGCTGCTTCCATAGACAAAGCAAATTTCAAATTGATCCCCAGTCACTAATAACCAAAATATTTGTTTCAAATATTTTGTTTTTCAATATATCACTACTGAAATTGTTGTAGTATATACTACAATAATACTGTACATTCATTAAAGCACATTTTGAATAGGTTTAAAATAAATAAGCCATACCTTTGAGCCACACAGTAGGGGCAGTACTGTGTCAAAATCTAGTGAGTCTGCCCCACCAGTCTTTTTTTTTTTTTTTTTTTTTTTTTTTTATTTATTTTGGTATCCTTAGAAGAGCAAGATGAATTTGTTATTAAAGACAAATTTTATGTAGTACCTTTTGCAGAACATGTTTGCCTGATCTAAAGGAAAACTTGATTAATCAGACCTGATAACCTTTTTCCATTGTTCCATGGTACAATTCTGATGCTGACTTCCCCCATTGAAGGCGCTTTCCGCAGTGGAGTTACATTAGCTCTTCTGTGTGACCGGATCATGTGGGTTACCCTTTGCTCCCCATGTACATCAATGGGCAACCATGGCCCTGATGTCGTTCACCTGTTTTCCTTTCTGTATACCAGGAACACCCCAAAACACTTGCAATTTTGGAGATGCTCTGACCCAGTTGTCTAGCCATAACTATTTGTCCCTTGTCAAAGTCACTCAGATCTTTTCTCGTGCCTATTTTTCCTGCTTCCATCAAATTAAATTAAAAAACTGACTGTGCACTTGCCGCCTAATACATCCCACCCACGACAGATCTTATTGTAACAATATAATTAATGTTATTCACGTCACCTGTCAGTTGTTTTAATATTGTGGTTTCCATTGCTTTTGAATTTTTTTGTGTGTGTGTTTGGATGTGTGTGTGTGTATGCATAAATGTGCATATATATATATTTTTAGTATTCTATTATAAATTTCTACATGACAGAGAAAATATAAAACAGATTTTTCACAAAGAGAACAAATAATTTCTTGTATTGAATTGGCTTGTAGATAAAAAAAAAATAAGCTTATTGCAGAGTGCATTATGTGGTGCATTGTGTTTACCATTTTTTTAGATTTTTTTTCTTTTTGTCCTTTTTGGCGTAGGAGGAGTTAATCTTGCTGATCTGGCACCCATCATGAAGGTGCAGCTCTGGCATGTTATCTCACAAGCCTTTGAACTTTGGGTTTGGAATGTGCTTCAATAAGGAAAGTGCCAGGGAACAAGTGTCTGTATTTGGTGCTTCTGGGCCTGTGGGGGCTTGAAACGCAGCAGAGGAATGCTATTGTCTTCAAAGCTTATTTCACACAGGCCTTTGTTGGGCAGGATCTATGGGGCAGAGGCTGGCTATTATCAGGCACACACAAAGCCCCTCCAGCCTTTCCATTCTGATCTAATTGGGTGGTGATGTCTATTCTTACTTAGGTTTCCTACACTATATTCAGTGTAACCTTTCATTGGAATCTGATTTAATGAGTCATCTTCTATGATTTTGTCTTTTGTAGAACGCATGCTAATACTTGGCTAACCAAAGAAATGGTCTCATCCGTCTTGCATTCTTACTGTTTAAACGTCGTATGTTATATATTGCTGTGGTTTATGTTTAGGAATTGTATATGTTGAGGCTGTAAGCAAAATGATCATAAATGAATATTGATGTATTTTAAAATTGCATTTCTCTTTGAAATAAGCAGGCAGCACTGCAGAGAGCTGCATGAACTTACTGTAAGGCTAAGATAGTGAGTCATTGCCTTGCCAACTGCAGCAGTGGCTTAGAGCCAATACACCTTAACATTCCAGCCTCTATTGTCTTTCTGTGATGGTATTCTGGATAACAGTAACTACTCTACACCTCTGCCTCCCAGATATCCTAAAGTGTGTTTTCAAGAGACAACAGTCTGTCCTGTAGCTGTCACTTTAAGGACCTGTATGAAAAAGAATGATACTCAGATTTTATTTGTTGCTGAGATTACTTTGTGTTGAGTGGTAATACAATTTTGATGTCCCTATTGTTAGCAGTTATAAATAATTTTGTGTTATATTTATTCCTGGACAGGTATGTATGTTTTGTTTTTTGTTGTCGTGTTCCCTCTCCCTCCCTTACCCCCCTTTCTCTACTTGAGTACCAGCACTAAAAGCATCTTTGGCATCAAAATGGTTAAAGTAATTTTTGCATTTGCATTCCAAGTTTTCTGGCACCGATTCCTATTTTGTTTAAACAACCTCACTTTTCCTTTTCAAATCTCATTCAGTGTGAAAAAGTGAAGGATTCGGTGCTTCCCACCCTTGCTAATCAGCCTGACCTTGAATGCTTTCCACATTTTCTGTGACTTCTTTTGTGTCCTCAATTTATCTTGACTCCAAACCTTGGCTGAAAACAGTCTAGTTCCTGGCCAGGGTAGACATGGAGGATGCAATTAGCTCAGGGATGTTCTAATGGAATTAGGGGAGCTTCTACCAGATTACGGTAAGTCTCTAAAAGCCAGGGAGGGGGAGTTCTCAAACAGTTCTGCTTCCTGGAGGTTAAGATATAAACTAAGAGAGCCTCTTTGTTCCTGTAATTGACAGGTATAGGTAATTAAGATTGGCGTCTGCTACTTTTGTTTTTATATTTTTCATTATTGCATCTTTAATTCATTTACTCCACTTACGTAAAATATGGAGGAATAGTGTTTCAAGCATCTACTGCAGTCAAACCCATAATCTCTCCACCTACACACATCGCATACACAAGTTTACACCTCTTGGATACACATCCTTTGCATTTGCACAAACTGGCACTATGCCTCATCCATGATCCAGATACAGTTGTAAAAGTCATGTATTTGCAAGAATATTGTATATAATATTACAATCACTGTAGGCTCATAATTGACTTATTGTCCCAGAGTCAATCAGCAATGGCTATCTTAAGTTATGAGGCAGCTTGGCTTGGCAGTCAAGTTCTTATAGATTCTTCAATATGGAAGCCTATTTGCGTTTCGGGGGGTGCTTGGAGAGATTAGCCAAGCTTTTATCTGTTTATTATTGTTTTGAATCATGTAGTCACGATTGAATGTTAATGTTGCAGACGTTCGTCAACAGTTGCGTGTTCGAAGATGTGTACATCTTGGCTTTAACTTCATCACTAGTTACCCAGAGTCTACAATGATTTGTTGTCCTGTTTTGCGGGCAGTATTTTTCTATGAGACTAAGGCAGTTATTCAGAAACCCTTCTGTTCATGGAGACATGTAATGTTTTGGCTGTGCTCTGGACTGTATTATTTGAAAATAAATGTATGTGTCATAGGCACTGCTTATTTTGAAGTTTCACACTAACTTGCTTAACAGTGACCACAGAACCCCCCCCCCCCCCCCCCCACACACACACACACACACACACATTCATATATATTTTGTTGATTATGCTGTTCATGATTGGAATTGGGTATTGAGATCTCCTCACCCTTCCCTGATTTGTGCATTGATCTCATAACTGTGTTTGTGATTATCAGATTAGGCTTGTCCCTGAAGTGATCAGACATTCTTTTCTGTCCTCTTCAGTGATCTGTGAGGTATGGGTGGGCCACACATGAACAAAGTTCTTGCAACACCTTTCTGAAGAGTCTTGTTTGAAACCTATAAAGGCTTAATAATGCTTTACTTTTTCTTTTTTCGTCTTGTAATGGGGTGGTCTGGATGTAATGTTTCTTATTTTCTCAAAGCAGTTTATATTTTCACTGTAATCCATTGATCTCTAAATCCATGTTTTGGTAACAAAAGCAGCGAAGATGTAATTTGTTAGTCTAATAATGCAGCAGGGAAAACCCATTTGCCTCCGTCGTGTTTTTATATATATATATATATATATATATATATATATATATATATATATATATATAAACGTCCCACTGCCTAGTAACTTGTGATTGAAATGGAAGATAATTTAGTACAGTTAAACTGTACTGGAATTTAGACTGTAAACATCATTCTGGAGTGCACATGTTTGGCTCTGTGCATAGCCACGATGGCTGTGAGCTGGAACCCCAAGAGGGCTTTACTTTTAAAATGTGTCCTTAAACGTGAGGTCACGCAGCTGATGGAAGCTCTGTGCGATCGGAAAACGATACGCAGTGAAAGCAGGGAGCAGAAAAGAATTTAATGGCCTTGGGCCACAGCTCACAGCTATCCGATAGCTCCCTCCGCCCCCACAAAGCTGGGGGTTTTAAACTGAATCTTCTGCAGAAAGATCCTCTGCCTGCGGAGGCAAATATCTTCGTGAAGAGGGGATCCCATTGAGACTATTTTAAAGAAGTTGCTCCCTAGAAGCATTGCTGTTTTGGAATGAAACTTGTGTGACCGCTGTTATTGTAAACAAATTGCTGATTAACTCCTCGTCTGACTGCACACGTTTCAGAACATTATAATTTGTGTGTATGTGGAATGAACAAATAAAACACATTTGCTATGCACACACTAGTCCAATGGTGGCTAACTATATTTGTCATTTGAAGCACCATGGGATATGTAGTTTGGGTAGCCATAGGTGAGTAAAAGTAACATTGTGAAGGCTATTTATATCCCATATCTACATATTAGGGATTGACCGATATTGATTTTTTTTTTTTTACAGCCGATACCGATAATCTGTGAACTTTCAGGCCGATAGCCGATAACTTACAGATATCGATATTCTGTAAATTTACCATTTTGAAAAAATAAACAATATCTACACAAATCTACTGTTAACTGAACATGTTTATTATTTTTTTTTATTTTATTTTTAGGTAAATGCACAAAATATACATGCCAATCAGAATTTTGTTTTCAAGAATAAATATGTGTGTGTGTAGTGGATGCAGTGTGTCTTTGTGTCATTTTTTTTTGTTTTTTTTTAAATATTCAATTTTTTCACATTTTGTTTTAGTCCCCCCTCCCTGTATCTTACCTGGCCAGGGAGGGGGTTATGGCATTCCCTGGGGGTCCGGTGGCATGGACTCTGCAGAGGGGGCCCAGCAACACTCTTACTTCCCTTTCCAGCAGCTCCCCTGTCTAACTCTTGCGGCCTGAGTGGGAAGGGAAGTAAGCGTGTGCTGCTGGCCCCCCCAGGACCGCCAGGCCCATGACAACCATCTCGGTTGTCATGCCCTGATGGCGGCCCTGGTCTGCATTATCGGCAATATCGGTATCTTTATAGGCAGATACTGATATTGCTGAAAACTCATAATATTGGCCAGACCGATAATCAGCCGATCCCTACTAAATATACAAACTGTTGAAGTAAGCTTTAGAGAAAGGTGCTGAAAATTGCATGAATTTGTATTTCTTTATGTATATAGGTGATATGTTTGTTAGCATTTTAAGTTTTTTTTTTTGTTTGTGTATTTTTCTTTTTTACCATTGTGCTGCGATTTTCCACAATTAGCATAATGAAATGTGCAGTTATATCGGTTTACGAATCAGTAGGAAGATGATTTTATAACCATATCTAATGGGATTTCAGTATGTTAGCTTGCATGAATTTTCCTCCGCATCTGTAAATGTTTCCACTTTGCAATTTGACTAGCAGTGGTTCTTGTTGGAATTTCAGTGACTTCCAAAGTTTAAGATAGCTGCCTAAAATATGCACATATTTATCTTTTCCAGAGTTAAAAAGTCATTGTTGATGGAGATCCAAAGCTGCCAGTATCGGATTGTAACCTTTCTGTAACAAAGCAGTTTTCCTGACACTATAGTGTCCTAAGGGTGCGCCCACCCTCAGGGTCCCCCTCCTGTGGCACTGAAGGGGTTAAAACCCCTTCAGCAGCTTACTTTTATCCAGCGCTGGGCTCCCTTGGCGCTGGTGACCTCTCCTCACCCGCCAACGTTGGCTCCCGAGTGGAGCGGAATGCACATGCGCGCCAAGTGCCGTGTGTGCATTCAAACTGTCTATAGGAAAGCATTTCTCAATGCTTTCTTATGGACGTTCTGCACGCTGGATGCGAATTTCGCATACAGCGTCGCAGATGCGCCTTTAGTGGCTGTCAGGAAGACGGCCACTAGAGGTTGGATTAACCCTGCTATGTAAACATAGCAGTTTCTCTGAAACTGGTATGTTTACATCTGAAGGGTTAAAACCTGAGGGACCTGGCATCCAGACCACTTTATTGAGCTGAAGTGGTCTGGGTGACACTAGTGTCCCTTTAAATTCATCCTTCTTCCTGAAATTGCAGCTGTTTTTTAAGGCATAATCAGGGCTTAAAATGTGAAGTCCTATGCTGCTAGCCAGGCCTTAAATTATTTACCACTGCAAGCATATACGCCAGGTTAAATTTTATACTTGCCAGGGCTAAATGTTTACTCGCTAGCGGAAATTTAGAGCCTGGTATAATTATTAGAACTTGCTCACCCAAGAAACCGGGTAAAGCAGTGTTACAATAAATAGTGACATAAGTAATGCATGAAATATCAACCATAAAAATCCCTGGGACACAAGTCCTAAAATATCAGTATACAACCCATTCTTAAAGGAACACTATAGTGTTAGGAATATAAACATGTATTCCTAAGGACCATAGCTTATGTCCCTGGCTCCACCAGAATTGAGTTAAATGGTGTGTTTTTGTTTTTTTCTTTAATTTTTTTTTACTTCCCTTTTCTCCATTGATAGGTCCGCCTCCATGGCTGAGATCCTCAATCTTGACGATCTTAGCCAATCCAATGCTTTCAAAAAGGAAAGCATTGGGAGGCTATTGCACACGTGCACAAAAATGCCATGTTGCACCAATTATCTCCTCATAGAGATACATTTAATCAATGCTTCTCTACAGGGAGCTTTCAGCATCTCCATCCTGAGTGTGAAGATTCTTAACACCAGTGCTGCTCACAGTGTAGCACTGCAATAGGAAGCACTTCTAGTGGCCGTCTGTGTGACTGTACCTAGAGGTTTTACCAGGCAGCAATGTAAAAGCGTTTTCATTGCTCAGTCTGTAGGGACATGCTATAGACACCAGAGCCACTTCTTTAAGCTGTAGTGCTTCTGGGGACTATAGTGTCCCTTAAAGGTTGCTTAAATAGGAAAAGTATATTTATAAAGGATTTTTTTTCTTGTCACAAAAATGTGCTACAAAAAAATAGTTTAACAGTGTTGAGTTGTATAATACAGATTTTTTTTATTTTTGTTTTATTCATTTTTATAAACTTTATCTATGCAGTTGCTTGTAGGTTGTTCACCATGGGTATCTGACGCGTGGCATATACCATGCTGTTGTGTGGTTTTGCTTGTAATGTTTTTGGCACGGTCTCATGGTCTATTCTTCCCAGGGAAAAAAAGCTTTCAAAGCACTGCATACTTCTTAAAACTGTAAAACCACAAGATGATGATATAAAAGGAAAGCACTGAGAAAATGCAGCATTTACGATGAAAAGAAGCTAAAAATAGGACAAACTGGAGCAAAATAAAATTGTTGGGAACTCAATGTAACGGACCCAGCATTTGGATGAAACTATTCACTTTAGTTTTTTATGTACTGAAAAGCGCTCTTGTTAAGGTTTTTCCCTAGATTTTTGAGCACAATGGTTAATGGGGTGGACCTAGACTGCTAGATTCACAGTACTGTCTATTTCAGCATACTGTAGGGTGGTACATACAATGTGCTGACCTTAAGTATGTAGAAATCAAATTCTGCAAATTCATTGCTTGGTTAATTAATGGAATTCTGCATACCATAAGGAAGCAAAACTATGTCTTCAGGAAAATATTGTGGATCTGGCAATGCATCCTAAAATGGTCCCAAGTGCACACCATTCTACCTACTCTGGTTATTGCTGGTTAAAGTGCAACAAAGCAGATAAGTGGGTTTTTACCGTTCACTCATTGATTTCTGTTCAGATTCAAACCACATCTGCATCCCATGAATTAGACAGAGTATGTGTCATGTTGGTTATCAAATGGACTTTTTATTTTCCTGGCAGGATGTTTTTGTTTGTATTTTCTGTATGTCCTGGGAAAAGTAGGTGTCATTGCCCAAATCAGTGATACTTATTTCATAGACATGCTCTTGCACCTCCATGTCCCTGGTGTGCAGCATAGGATTTTCTACATCTAGATTTGTCTGAACGTTGAATGTCTACAGGTATAATGAATATAAACTAGTATAACCTATAATACCTTGAATCGTTCCAATCGGTTTCACACTATAGCTGTTTCTATACATTTGCGGGTGGGTGTGTGTAGTGTATAATATAATTTTTTTTTTTTTTTTTTAGTTATTCTAAACTGTGTATTACTGCATAAATCTTTCAGATTCTAGAAATGTAACTAAACAATTACTTTGAGGTATGGGAAGCTGCTCTAAGTCCCCCACAGTCCCATAATCTACTTTATCTCCATGAACTCCCAAACCTGGGTTGCAAACTTTTTTTTTTTTTGCCAAAGCATGACTGTTATTTGAAATGCTACAATGTATTTACGCACGAAGCAGTGTAGATAAGGAAACTGTAAAAGCACAACCAAAGCTGTGCATTCAAATGTATCCAACAGCGTGTGAACTAAAAGCTTTCAAGTGACCACTCACATCTTGCCGACTCCTCCTCAAATCTGACATTGTGCAGGGAGCTGACCTTGTATCACATACAGTGTCTTTAAGTAATAAAATATTGCATATAAAAGCGGTTTATTTAGTGGCGCCTTTAGGGAAGACCGATTGGTGTTTGTGTATGCATAGAGAAGTGTGTATGTATTTAATATATGTATGTGTGTTTTTTGGATTACTATAAACTCACATTTCTTAGTTCAGTATGTATCATATCCTATAACTGCATGCAATTTTGATTTATTTTAAAGGAATACTATGGTGCCAGGAATACAAAGCTGTATCCTTGCACTATGGCTCTCTCTGCCTCCACCCTCCCTTGCACTCTCACCCCCCTCCAAGGTGAATAAAGGGATAAAAAAACATTTACTTGTCTGATCCCTTGGCGCTAGGTTGCGGCCCCACCTCCTCTGATGTCCCACGACGAGTGGGCACTAATGCACATGCGTGGTGAGCGTTGCGCGCATTAGGCCTCTCTATTGGAAGCATTGAATCAATGAATTAGCTGATGCCGGGTGTCCTTATGCAGAGAGTGAGAATGTCTAGTGTCCGTTACCAACCATAAAGTGCCTCTGACAGCTAGACAGTCACTGGAGAAAGACTTGGTGCTGAAATGTAAACATTGCAGTTTCACTAGGCAATTTTGACACTGTACCCAAACCACTTCAATTAGGTGAAGTGGTCTGGATGCCTGCAGTGTCCCTTTAAGCTGCTTTTAAACACAGATAACTTTAAAAGTATTGGGTTTGACAGACAGAAGTAATGCAAGGCAAGAAAAGAACTGAGCAAATCTTGGGTAGGTGGAGTAGGAGCGGGTAAAGAAAGGATCACACTTTCTTGTAGTATTAGTTTGCACTGGAAACTGCAGCCAAGTGTTTGTATCTATACCAGCAGGATATATCCATGTCAGGTTTCTGTATATATTGCCAATTGACCTTTTAACTCATCCTAAAGCAAGCTTTAATTAACGACTCCTATATATAAGAAACACATTGTGTAGAAATCTGTTTACATTTATTTTTTAATAATTTTGTGCTCTATGGAATAACCTTCTATCACTTAATCGTGGGTTTCCAGAGCGGTGACCAAGAGGTTATTCTTGATTTTGGGTGCTTGGGGGAGGGATGCTTTGGCTTTTAACCAAACAATAAATTGATAAAAGCATCATCATTGTTTAAGGCAATCTAATATAGATTGAAATAGTCAACTACTTTTCCATGCTTGACTACTGTGACTTAAGATGTTTGTTATAATTCCTTTTTAGCGAACAAAGTCCTGTGTGTTACTGCTCTTAAAGTGTCACAATAAGCCCAATATTAAAGGGACACCAATAATCACCAAACCTTTATCCTAATAAAGCATTTTGGTGTATAGATAATTAATCTGCAGTCTCACTACTCTCTGCCATTTAGGAGTTAAATCACATTTATGCAGCCCTAGTTACATCTCCCTGCATGTAACATGCATAGCCTTCCTAAACACTTACTGTAAAGTGAGGTCTAATGTTTATACTTTGTTTTATTGCACAGTCTGTTTAATTTAGAATTTCATACCTCCTGCATTAATAGGTTGCTAGACTTAGCAGGGGCCTCCTTTGTGTGATTACAGTTCAATTGACTGAGCAGGAGATAAAAAAACATCTAAAGTTAACTGAAACCTTGACTCTTTAAAATGTTTTGATGGAATAAAAAAATCATATTGGTTTATAAGCCTCACAGTGCTGGATATCTCAAACCATCTACATTAAGTGTTTATTTAAGTGTGGATAATGGGAGTTGGCGTGCAGGACACATACATGTCTGTATATGTACGTGTAAAAAATGCGTGCGCACACACTGGAAAAAGTGGAACACTTACAGAGCTTTTGAAAAAATGTGCTTCATGAAATGATATTGTGGTTACATCAAAATAAATCAATATTTCAGCCCCACCTGGGCCTTTATCTTTGCTGTTTGCCTGCTTGTCTGTCTGTCTCTGTGCGCATATGTAAAAATATGATCTAAAATATGGTCTTCATCAAACAGATGGAAATTTCCTTCTGTATGTGTCTGTCTCTAGTGTCTCTTTCAGTGCAGTGGTGCATATAGGAAATAAATATCCGCATAAAGAGCAGATTGTCTGGATTTAAATGCCAATTCCGCTTGTAAGTCTTGCTCCAGACTTATGAAAGTGAGGCAGGCATCCTTATAACAGGTCTGCTGTAACACAGTCCAAAATGAAAATACAGTGTTTTGAATTAACTGTGTATGACACTTTACTCACCAAAACTACTTCATATGCAATAGGCAGGTATCATTGTAGGGTATAGCAACCGTTCGATGATCTATAATAGCTTAAAAGAAAAGGAAAATAAAACATATTTTAACAAGTTTATCGGGCAGTATGCCCTGCGGGGACCTCACAAGATCAGCCAGGCTGCCGCAAAGTTCAGTGTCCACTCATCAGGTGCCCAGAGGTTGTGAGACATTGCCTCCATCGCGGGGAGGTCATTCCGCATGGACCGCGCTGCTCTGTGTACCTGTATTGTGCAAGTGCAGTCCATGGGTAGCACAGTTCAACCGATGTACAGGAATGGGAGGGTGGTAGCATGTGAGTGCCGTAGGCCGCTTGTTTCGACTGTAGCGCAGCAGGGCGAGGGATACTTCCAGCTCTCGGCATGCAAGAGGGTGTGTAGCTCTGGGCCGTCGGGTCTGTGGGTCTCTTGTTGGGCCGAAGCTTGGTGGTGTGTTTGAGTGCGGACGACTTGTTAGTGCTTGAGGAGGTGGCTGTCTGTGGCTGGGGCCGCTTGGGTCTGCGCCCTTGCTGTGGGTTTCGCTTTCGGAGGCGCCATTTTATATCATACTTATTTAATAATGTTGACAGGGGGAAGATGAAGGTTCTGCTCAAACAAGCTTTCAATCTAGTTGTTAATGTTTTTGTATAGCTTGCCCTGCAGGAAATCATGTCTACGTAAAAGTAAAAATACTTTACTGAAACTAGAGTTTCTGGCACCTCGTCAATTCTTACCCCCGTACATTTGAAACCAGACAACCATCATCCACAACCTTGTTCAGTCCTCTGAAATGCAGAGTTGTGATATTACCAAAGTTCTTGTGAGTAGAAACGTTGGTATTTAATTGCAAATTTCTTTACACATGTAAGTGGGATTTGATAGGAGTTAACCAGAAAAATAAAACAATAAACTGATGTATTTTGTTAAACTGCCCTACATTTCTAAATCACACTTTTAGCTATGAGAGGCGGTATCATTCACCCAGCGTGACTGCAGCTCTGTATAGAAATGAGCGATTGAAGAATGCAATCTCCCTCAGTGAAGAGTGCTTAACACGTGCCTGCTTGACCATGTGATTCGTCCATTCATGATCCGTTTAAGAATTAATGAGAACACCACAACGTCAGGAAATGGCTGATGTGCGGAAAAGCCTCAGAATATGATTCTGATATATCTGCTAATTGGTGTTAATGCATTGGTGCATATTTTAGCTGCCATGGCTTTTCAAGTATGATGGCTTAATGTGTTGCAAACGTAATATCGTATTATACCTTTAGGTTTTTTTTTTTAATTTGTTTTTTTTTTACTTAGATACTTTATTTTTTTGATGATTGGTAAAGCCAAGCAAGATTTATTTGAATCATCCATACCCTAGATTTTGCAGTATTTATTTATAGTGTTTGAAAATATAGGCTGGTAGATATTTAAAGGGTCATTTGTTTGATATGAACAGAATTAAACCTGTAAATATTTGTTTCAACATCACCATATGAGCGCTGAAGGCTCCTTATTCCTGCTGTAGAAGATGTTATGGAAATCCATTGCATCTACTGATATAACTAGTATAATAACTAGATGTAGTTAATTTGTCTATTTTAAATTTTTTTCCAACTCATCCCTCCCTTATTTCACCATCTGTATTAGTGGTTTAAAAATAAGGCAAACTGTCGAACACTCTGAACTGCATATGTTTGAGGCTGGTGTGTATGTCGTGTTCCATCAATTGGCAGAATTCCAAGAGCTGAGGTCTTTCGAAAAGGCAGTTAACAAACCAGGCAAATGATAGGCGTTCTCCACGCGCACACACACACAACACCTCCAGCTTTACTTTGTACGTAACTTTATCCCAAGAGCCCTTCAACTCCTTTCAAAGTCAAAGCTGGAATGGAGCCCTCTTGTGATGTCCAAGTGCTAAACCAAGTGTTTGTTTATGGAGCTATCCTCTGGGGTAGGAATTGAGGTACTATTTCTTTCAACAGATTCCTATATTTTTTTACTCCTTGAAGGAGAGCATGACATTGCATAGTACATGTTCACTATTTTGTAAGTACGAACACCATTTTGTTAAAAATCTTTAATTCTGATGGGGGAGGGGTATGTAAAGGGTTATAACAAAGACGTGTAATGCATTATTTGTAGTTAAGAATGAGGAAGGGTTTCTGAGGAAATCCATTTTCTGCCCCAGACCCTCCCTTGTGTTGTGCTACACTAGAATTGATCTCATGCCAAAATACATACCTGTAATTCCATTTCCACTGCTCAACATGCTGTAAACCTAAGTACAAATGTAATTTTCAGAATTGTGTGCATTTAGCTGTGAATATGCATATTTAAGGGATACTTCAAGCACTATGACCACTTAAGTGATTTGATGTAGTCCTGGAGTCGGTAAGTGCAGTGCTTTCTAAACACGGTCAACAAAAGGGTTAATGTTTAACCCTTAAATTCTAGATGTGCTGTTATAATTCCACCTTTTTTTTTTTTTCTATGAGGAGCAGTGTTTCATCTACCACACTGATCAAGTTTCTCCACATTATACCTGTATTGGGACAATATGTTTCCTCTATTTCATGTCTTACAACTGTATCTTAATTTTTCTTCTTTATATACTGGTTTGTTTTTTCTTACATCTATAAATCTTTTTATTGAACTAAACTTTGTTTTGTCTTAAAAGTGCAATGGCTGTACTGAGCATCCATTCTATCCCATTGATCTGAGTGTGTAAAAAAAAAAAAGGGGTTGAGTATACCTTCCCTTGGTATATTTTCTATACAGTTTTGTATATTCTTTGCATCTGCTGCACGTGAGCTACATTGTTAGTTCTATTTTATATGTGTAGATTTAACTTTTTAACAAATTGATGAATTAAATACAAGTAATGTCCTCTAATGACCCCATGTATACAGTTTGTAAATCCAGTTTCATTCCATCCACATTGCAGACCCAACATAAAACCTGCGTGCTGAGGATCCATTAAGGCATTAGCCACCATAAAATACTTCTCCGGTCACTTCTCTTTACAGATTGTGTTCAATGAAACACAACTGTTTTCTTTGTGTAGAATGCTTGTTAAAGAAGGTGAAATAAGACACAGTTGATAATTGATGACACATATTGGTATTTAACATCTATCTTTCTAAATAACCATGCTGGCTCAACAAGCAAGAACCGGATCTTCCCTGGTTAAGAAGTAAAACATGATTTATTCACATGCAGAACAAGAGAATTTTTTTTGTCCTTAAGAGTCTTGTGTCCTAAAGAACACGTGCTGGTTCAAGGTCACTATGACCTGTTTTAAATGCATAATCATTCTCCGTCTTTTGACATGTTTAAGACATTTGTGGATTCTTTTCACTTTTTCTTTTGCATGTATTAAAGTGTAACATACGTGTAACTTCGAGTTATACAAGAACATTGAAATCTTTATTTGTTTCTGCATGTATGTATGCATTTCTGCATACAGATGTTACTCCGTTAATATACATTTGTACAATTTTCTGAGTAAAGGAAAGAATGCATTGGATTGTGTTATAAATGTCCAGCACAAACAAGTGTTTCCATGTGTATTTAATCTATTTATTCACTCGGCATTTGCCAAGCTACATTTTCGAAAATTCTCATGATCTCACATACACTGGTGACTTGAGAAATGTGCTCTCTTCTTGGTATGCAAAACGTATAACCAATTGATTTAAAACCTTCCGGTCAGTCTATTTAATGTGTGCACGTAGAAATCTAAATGTTTTATCGAAGGTACATAAGTGAAATATTTTTTTAATGTTACACTATCTAATGTAATGTACAAAAGCTCAACAGAATGTTTACACTATGTAATAAGGTAGCATATAGTGAAAGATGAAAACGGATTGGTACTCATTTCACAGCCTCTTGTATTTTGTACTTCAAAAATGAGGAGTGAAGAATTGTGAGCATTTGCGGGCTGAGATCTTTCTTTCTTTTTTTTTTTTTTATAAAATATCAGAGTATTGGTCTATAACATATAGGGTAGCCTACAGTTAAAGATTCAACATGCATATATGATTGCACAATTTTGAAATAATAAAATAAATAATAATCTAAAGAGAACACATTGCTACTGGATTCTTAAAAAGGAAATAAAGCATAACGTATGCACTGGTTGCAGATTGGTAATCACTGCCTGACAGTTTGTATGAAAATAAAAAGATCAGAAAATGACAACGGCGTTAATCATGAGAGTAGCTTGGGTTTGTGGTGATGGATTTGGGTCCTAAATGTGGAAGGTGAAAATACCCTACAATTGAGCTTCTTTGGAAAAGCTTAGTCTGATGTCTTCAAGAATGCCAGGTGACTTCTAGACACATATATTCTGTTATTGCAAGTGATAATTCAGCAAAAAATAAAAGTAACTTTTTTTTTCTTGCATTGCTCTCATGAGGTGCGACTGATCAGCATGGTAGTCAGCCCTGCCCCTCCTCAATTTCCTTTTAAATATACAACATGCATTTTTGTAGAGTGATTTTGTAAAGTAAGCAGTAGTTTTTGTTGTTTTGTTTTATCAGCAAAGATAGCCTTACAATTTCTCCCCAATATAAAACCACTATTAAAATGTGTGAGAATATACGTTTTGTTGTTTTTTGTTTTTTTCTTGTATTCCTCAAAACTCTAGTAGTTTGGATACATCTTAAACCCTTTTAAGAAATGTGCAAAATCTCTCTCGCGCTTACTGTTGTGTATCTCTCACAATTTTCCCTGCTCTCAAGCCTCCACCCTTCCTACCATTCTGCACAGATTATAATACGTAATGGCCCAATGCTGCCTCCTGGTAATTTATTGCATTTATATTTATTACAAATCCTGGCATTGTACTGTTGGTAATTCTAATGTGTGGTTAGGTAAATTGCTTAATGACAGGAAAAGCAAGAACTGGTATTGAAGCAGAATGAAAGAAAATCAAAGTAAATGCTAATCTGCATTTGGAAACTGGACCATTCTTGTTTAGTGTTGTTTGTACTGCATCCATCAGTCTTAACATTCCTCTGAGGGTTTTCCCTTCCATTTGCTGGCTCTGAAGATGATGCTGCTTGCTACAAAGCTTTGGTGCTGAGGCATCACTTCTATATATAGACTGTATGCCTCTAGTTTCAACTGGCAACGAAGCTTTCATTTGAACAGGCTGTGTGTGTGGTTAGCTCCAAGCTTTGCAGATCTCGCTGTATCTTCTTTCCAGTATGTTGTGATTAGTGGCTATAGAAAGCTTTACATGCATTCTAGGCAGTTTGAAAAGAGAAAAAAAGGCAAAAATAAAGCACGTAAACTTTAAAAAATAAAAAAGCTTGGTGCTTACGTGCATTGTCAATTATTTTACTCCGTAAGCCTTACATAGAACATATTGCTGACTTTTGTGGAGCACCTTAAAATATACATGTCATCTAAAGGCGATATACATGTTGTGGGTAAATAGAATATGGATTTGGAAGCATTTTTGACCATCCAGGTCTCATACTTTACTCAAGTTTCTTAAATGCAACTGAAACTTCCACTTTATATTTACGTTCATACAGTTTGTTTGTTTTTGTTTTTCTTATGATGGGCAGTGGGAGAAAAGGAAAATGAGGCCTCTTTGAACTTTCATAAATATGTGAGATCTGGATGATGTTTAGGTCAATCTCTTCTCTAGTAGTGCATCCAGTGAAAGCCAGTCTGTACAGCTTACTCATGAGGCTTCATGCCATTATTAAAGTTTAATATACCATAAGCTTGTAAATCCCTGCTATATGTTTAAAGACAGCTAGGAAGGACTGCAGATTGTATTTTATATATTAAAAAGGTCCTCTCTAAGCACCCAGACCACTTCATCTCTTAATTAAGTGGTCTTGGTGCCATGTCTCTGCGTTTCGCTCCAGCAGTGTAACATATTACCATTTTGTAGATGTGGCAATGTTTACATTGTGGGGCTAAACACTCCTTTAATCTATAGTCCTATTGATCACTTCCATTTGAGATGCGCAAGCTGACATTTTTTTTTTAATGGTTCCTTGGCCTGCTGGGAGACATAATGTACCTTGTACAGTTGACAAATATGTAGAGAATTTGCACAATAACACACCCCTCATTGCCTGAAGCAGGTCTTAACATATAACCACATCTTCCGTTATTGGTTTATGCATACCTTAGATACAGCCCCCAAGTTTAACCCCTTAAGGACACATGACATGTCATGATTCCCATTTATTCCAGAAGTTTGGTCCTTAAGGGGTTAAAGATTATTTTTCAGATGCTTATTAGCTCTAAAGTTGTCTTTCGGAAGTATCTTAGTGAATTTATAGTGCAATTGCACTAAAACAATAATTGTTTCATTATTCCAGAAGCATGACGTACAGGGACTGTATAATATCGAAATGCCAGAATGGCACTTTGGGTCGGCTACATCACAGCACAATAAAGGAGGCAGTATGACAATGACTGATGACTTTTTAGAGAGATGAGTTGACCCCATCTATAAAGCACTTACAGAAATCATGGGAGGTTGCACGTTATTTTCCATATGAAAATGCACAGTGCTTGATGATAAAGTCTGAAATGTGAGTAATTGTAATTAAAGTGAATTATCTTTTTGCACAATTCACCTTCTGTCACTGAATTGGTGACATGCTTTGAGAGCACGTCAGTCCAATATTAAATGCTGCACCGATGTGTAATACATCAGTCTGAGATGACTATTCCTCCAGTGCCATGGTCATTGCCCTCTTTATGAGGATGAAATATGAATTTCCTGTGAGCAATTAAAGCTGAATTGTTGCCTGTCAGTGTTCTCTGTTTATCTTGCTACTGATGTCTTTAAACCAGTGTTTTGCAGCGAGCACCTGTATTGTTTCAGTGGCTGGTGGTTACAAAACATTTGATTTAATTTGATAAATGCATTTTGAAAGCCGTTGAGAATTTTAAACTTTAAAGAAACACAGACGTTGTAAATAAATGTTATATTTACTTTAGATCATGGTTAAAACTTGTTTAAAATAAAAAAGTTGTAGGAAGCAGATAACCTGTAATCCAATGCCAAGTCGCACTACTGCTGCAACCCAATCAACCCCTAGTGAGATCAATTCTGGTCGTCTCTGGTTAAGTCCATTAACATTTTCTGTTAGAAACCTTATGGACCTTATGCCACATGCATGACAATTGCTGTACTTGACCAATCTGCTATTAACTAAACGTTGACGCTAAACGTGGAGATGTTTAACCCCTTAAGGACCAAACTTTTGGAATAAAAGGGAAACATGGCATGTGTCCTTAAGGGGTTAAAGAAAATCCAAGGTCCTTTAGATTGAATGCACCACTGACCCCCATATGAGGTGTTTTTCAGCCAAATTTAAATATTATAGTGTCTCAGAAATGACAGGTTTTCACCTTGTCTGAGAAAAGAGACAGTTTCTATGTACCAAAACAGCTTTATTAGTGGTTTTAAGGTCATTGGGGTTATGTTGGTGCTTAAACAATTTGCACCATTCAAAATAAACATAATCCTTATTTAAGGGTTACTCTGAGCACCACCACCACTTCACTGTTTTGAACTGGTCATGGTGTCTAGAGTCTGCAGGTGGACATTGCAAAATAGAGTTCCAGGTTGAGGATTGCATATTACTTAAATTCCCATCCCTTCCCTGTTTAGTACAACACCTTGCACAGCTCACTGTTAGTGTGAAGAGCAAACCCCACCAAAAGGAAAGAGAAGTTGGGAGGGTATGTATCATATAATGTTTACAGGTAGCAATCTCCTTGCCAGACAACTTGGTTTACTGTTTGGTTCATTAACCCCTTAAGGACACATGACGTGTGTGACACGTCATGATTCCATTTTATTCCAGAAGTTTGGTCCTTAAGGGGTTAAAGTAGTGTAGCCGAATGCACTGAACCATAGTGAATACGTAGCACAGCCAAATATACTGAAATAAAATAGGAAGTGTGGCCGAATGTAGGCCAAATAATGCTGAAAGGCCGAATGTACTGAAACCATGGTAAATGAGTACCAAGGCTGAACGTAGATCGCAATGCACTGAATCCACCTTGAATTTGTAGCATTGCCGAACGTAGTGAAACACAGTGAATATGTAGCATGGCTGACCGTAGGCTGTGTACTGAACCAGAGTGAATATGTAACCTGGTTGAATGATCTATGTAAAATATACTGTGGGCATGTAGCTTATAATTCAGTACCTCTCAGGATTCCAAGTCCAGGTATACCATGTAACTTATACAAATAACCTTTTATTTTGGTAAATACAGAAGTTTTTCGTTTATGCACGGATTTGAGTTTTATTTTTGTAGTCAATTGGTTAAGCATCTCTGGAGTTTTCTATATACAGAGGAGAGTGCTCTTGCTAGTAGATTGTGCTTTTGAAGACATTTCTCCATTAATAGCAGACATTATCTCTGGACGTGCACTAAATCCTGCTGTAGTGGTTGTTACAAACCATTGCTCAGAACGAGCTTTCCATATACTGATCTACTGCTTTAATAATCACTTTAGCAAGACTTCTAAAGATATCCAGATGAAACCAGACATGACGTTAGCTCTCTCTCCGAATTGTGGGGCAGAGTGGAAGCCCACATTTTACATGCATGTCTGGTGACTCACAGATAATACACAATTTAACTCTTACTCTCAAAGCCAAACTGTTTACTTTTCCTTGGTCCTGTTATAGTTGTCAGCTGCTGACAGATGGATTACACAGTTTTATTTCCATTGAGATTTTGGTATATTGCAAACATTGTCTTAGTCTGCTAGCCTAAGGTTCATTAAGCCAGTCCTCTCAACCAAACTGCTACTAGTTGGATGATATCCCTACTGCTGCAATGATATCTGTGCCAATATTTGCATGAATGATTACCTCCCTGATGTTTCAGCAGGTATCTCTTCTCATGTTGGTGTGTTCCAAAAAAAGGCTTGATGAATGATCCATGGAAAACACCACTTGCAGATATGTTTAACGTAAAATGGAAAATAATAAATATATATATATATATATATATATATATATATATATATATATATATATATATATATATATATATATATATATATATATATATATACATATATATATATATGTGTGTGTGTATTTTAAAAAAATGTTTTATTTTTTTCTACAGCAGATCCGTAATGTCATTGGTGTGAGGCCATTACGTTTGTTGCTGTTCAAGAAATGTATATTTTTAGTTTTTACAGCTTCTTCGGAAAGAGGAAAGCATACTGTTTATTTTCACTTTGCTTGTTGGAGTGTTGTTGCAGCTGTGTTTCTGGCCTTTTTGTATTGAGGCAGATTGTTATGATACTTGCGTACATATGATAATTTTACATTCTTTTCTGTAAAGCCGTATATAGAAATGTTAAATTTAAGTGTCCAAGTTGGTTATCGATTGACCAGAAGCTGCAAGGCTTCTATACACTGAGATTTATGGTTAGGGAGTACAATACAGAGAGTTAGAAAGTATACTCATATAACCGTTGTACTGCACTTCTTATCCTTAAATGTACTCTGTAGGCACACAGACCACTTAAGCTCAATAAAGTGGTCTGGGTACAAAACATTGCCATTTTGTAGATTCCCTTCCTGACTGCCACACTAGAGGGTGATTCTGCTGCTATATCCAAGTGAGACTCTGTTCTTCAAGCAGAGCGCATTTGATTGGAGGAGAACTCTATAGCGTTAGGAATATATGTTTGTATTGGCGAGCATCTCTCTTCAGCCAGTGAGCATGTAGGTTCCCAAGAGATCTGGTAACTGATCCTTTATGGGTAACCAACTTGCTTATGACCCCAGCAGCAGTAATTCTAGATCTCTGATCTCCTGGGGCTAGTAAAGTCCTGATATTGCCTAGATTGCAAAGGAATATGCTGCATGCTTTAAGGGCTTAAATGTTACCACTCATTTGATGGTGTCATAAAAAATCACTTAGTGTTCAGCAGAGTGCCAAGTTTTTCATCTATACTTTATTGCATTCAATACTTATTCTGCACTCTGAACTTATTTTGTAATTGAGTGTTTTGCATTTTTCATTTAAAAAAAAAAAAATATATATATATATATATATATATATATATATATTGTCAAATGACTCTACACCTACCATTATTGCCCAGAGGCTTGTACACCTGTTCCTTCACAGAAACCAGATTTTATTTTCTTCATCTACCGGCAAGTCTTAGATGGAATTCACCTATCTGGCTTGGTTTAACACTTGAACAGCAAGCTAAGCACTGGCAACAATTTTCACTGTGAGAAGATTAAATGATTTAGCAGATTCCATCCTTCATGTTCTTATTACACAGGACTAAGACCACCAAGCACATTGGAATGCTGGGATACTGCATGAGCTTATAGTGGGGGTGCTCCTGCAGACCTCTGTGAAACCTGTACTGCAGTAAAAAAAAAATTCTCCTTTGCATTCTCTTGTGAAAGTGTAGAATCTAACATTTTTATAATTCTCTAAAACCAGTAGCAATACATTTATTTTTTTCCAGTTTGCATCTTAAGTCCTGAAATTGCCTTTCTCTGTGACGTGATTTTGAACTTTTATAGCATTGGTTAATCTTGGCACTGCATATGTTTGATTCAATTTCCCATGATGCTTAGCCAGTCGTATCTGCAGGGATGTATCACACAGTGTCAGACTTTCTCCATCATAAATTCATCTTGCGTTCATACAGCACAGCTCTCACCCTTGCTATACTATCATACTTTTTTTCTTCTCATTCATTCATGCTCCCATAATCCCCTTCAACTTTCTACTTTGCTATTCTGAGGCTACCCTTCAAAGTTAACATTCAGTTGATGGCTTCGTGTGCTATTTTACTGACGAGATTAATCGGTTTAGGAAAGAATTCTTCCCCCTTTACTCCTCTCTCTCTGTTAGCCTCACTTGTACATGCATTTCCTACCCTTCCGGCCTTATCCCCAGCTACTCAACAGCAGGTGAATATGCTTCTCCTTTCCTCTTGCCCCACCACTTGTCCACTTGATCTCTCCCAATCTTACCTTATTATATTTCTCTCCCCCATCTTGTGCCATCCTTAACGCATATCTTCAACTGTTCTTTCTTTTGGCATTTTCCCCTCTCCCCTAAAACTTGTTACGTTTGTACTTTAAAAGCCATCACTTGACCAGTCTCCCCTTTCCAACTATTATCCCATATCCATGCTCCCCTTCTCCTTAAAGCTTCTGGAAAGACTTGTCTTTACCCACTTGGCTTTCTCAATTCCAACTCTCTCCTTGACCCTCTTCAACCTGCCTTACGTCCCTCCACTCTACTGAGACAGCTCTGATTAAAGTAACCAACAATCTTATCGCAGCTATAACCAAAGGCTAGTTTTCTGTGCTAATACTTCTTGACCTGTCTCCCTCGGTCTCTGTAGTTCTCATCCACTTTCTCCTAATGTTCATTCAGTGTCTCCTTTTCTAATCACACCACATCCTCCCATCCTGTCTTGTTTGGAGTCCCCAAAAGCTAAATTCTTGGTTCCCTTTTTCTTTCTCTTTACACTGCCTCTCTTGACAAACGTATTAATTTCTTTATATTTCGCTACCACCTGTACGCCGATGACACCCAGATATCTCTCCTCTCTTGATCTCTTCTCTGCTCTCATAGAACATGTTACCACTTCCCTTTCTTCTGTCTGATTGAATGCCCTCCACCAAAACCCACATCTTAAGAAAAGCTTATGGGCTTCCAGAGTAACTTCTTTTTCACAAACCTGTCTCTCTTAAAGAGCCACACTCCACTGACACCTTCGATTTCTACTACTTTCCCACCTTGTTGCTTAGTTGCAATCCCCTTCGATGCCCTTCTTGTTGTTTTATACCCCACCTCTTCTAGATTGTAAGCTCATTTGAGCAGGGTCCTCATCAACCTATTCCTGTAACATTTTGTAATTGTCTCATTTGTTTTCCCATTTTATAATTGTTTAAAGCGCTGCGGAATAAGTTGGCCCTATATAAATGCAAACATTTCGCCCCACTATAACATTCACGGCTACATGATCTTATTACAAGGAAGGATTGAGTAATCCAACAAAAATGTTCTGCCCCGACCACAAAACAGTATTATTGGGGACTCCAGCGAATGCTGGCTGTAAGTGGGAAATAGATTAAACACAGGTTTTCCCTTTTTCCTTGTCTGCCAAAAAGTGATGTCAGTGACATTAAATGATCCTTAGCTGAGCTCACTGTAGCACCAGATTCTCTGCACTAAGCCCTGTTGTGTTGAGCGCTGGTTTATAGGTTGTTAAGGAAATCTGAATGTTGATGAGAAACAATGGTGTGTCCAGACTGTGATCTAAGCAGACAGAGCTCTGATTGCTATACCTAGTGCTTCTCAAGGAGTGTTTGACACTGGTGACAGCAGCAATTGTTTGTTTGCTTTCCTTCCTGCATTGTTTGCTTCAATTGACTATCACTAGCTCAGAAATGTCTGCTCACTGCAATGATCTGTTCTTTTAATGTTTTCTAGGTGTGATTAGAAATCGTGTGATTAACCCCTAGTGATAGTGTGCAATGGATTATAGATTTGTTGCTTACTTTCTGTATATTGGCAACCCTTTATGTTCCAGCAGTTCACTGACATTTTTCTTGTGACTGCTTACAGTAGTTTTCTTTGACATGCATCATACTTTGAATACAAGTTCAAAATGTATTTTGTGACTAATCATTAGGACTTTATTGCCAGCTTTATGAACAGTTTAATGTCAGTGAGCGCATAACCGTTCTTCAGAAGCAGACATTGCTAATAGAGGTGTTGTGAATGATTGGTCCACAGAATCCATTTTCAGTAACATTTTGAGAACTAGATGGCACTGCATCTGAAGTACATACTGGTGTGAAAAGCCAACTTGCTTCACAACCCTTTAACATTTGGAGGAATGACAAGGCAATGCAAAGGCGCAGAGATTAGATGTTCGATTTTGTATTGCTTGCACCTTCAGAACTGGAATTGTGCAAGATCCTTTGCATGTCAAACTGACTGGGCAGGATGAAGATCAACCCATAAACTGTGGTCAATCTTTGCACAATGAAGGGACTATTGACTAGAGTTTGCAGCAGACACATATATGAAGGCAACACAGGTGCTCTTCAAGGGCATAGTGCTATATAAAGAGCAGTCTCTATAGAAATCAATACATGCCTCTCAAAGTTTAGAACTTTGCTCCCAATAAATAATAAATAATCTTTTCTTGGTAAATGTCCTAATATGTTAAACTTCACCTTTCACAAAGGTGAAAAGGATGAATTTTAGGTAAAAATGATAAAACTAGATTCTGACATTATTGGAAAAGCCATTAGATTTGTCTTGGGAAATGTTCCCAGTATTTGTTTTTTAAACCCTGTTTTTCGATGAGAATATCTTGATATCTGTCAGGTTTTGCTCAGCTCATACGTGTAATCTGATGCGTTGTTTTTGTTTTGGTCATTGTTCTATTGCATGTTTTTGGTTTGTTAGTATTTATTATATTTGTGTTTTATTGTGTTTGCCAAGTTAAATGTTCTTTTCTTTTCTTTTTTTAATTCTAGAATAACAAGCTTTGAAATCTCAGAAAAAGAACATTATTTTTTTTTCCCCTCCAATCTCACGGGATTACAGACTCCGCAACCTTCACATCACAACCAAGACCTCACATCCTCTTCCTCAGTAGATGGTATGCTGTATCCAGTTCACTTTGTTTACTTTACACGCAAACCTCAGGAGTCAATTGACTGAACCGCACCTTCCTTGTTGTGCCAATCAAAAAGCACTGTGACGTCTGGACAACGAAGAGTCTGATCTACTTCACCCATGCAGTCAATCTTAATGCTCTACTACACTCTGCACCGGGCCTTGGTGTGGACAGACTTACTGCTTGCATATTTTCACAACTCATTCAATTTAAGTTGCTGCTGAAGATTACAAGAAAAAAAAACTGTATTACAAGTCATTGTAAATTATTACGTTAAAGAAAAAACTGTTAAATAATGTTTGGTGAGAATTTAAATATTTAACATAGGTTTTTGATTTATACATGTATTTTTTTATTTTTATTTTTTTCCCTTTTGCTAGAGCACATCATTTTGATGTTGGACCTTGAGCTATTCTGTTGTAAACAGATTTGGGGTAAATGCTTAAACATGGCTAATACTTATATAGATTGGGTACTATTCTCCTTTTTAAGATTGCAATTGAAAATGTGTCCTAGATTACTAGGGCTGTTATTTTCAGTTTTATTTAGTGACGGTTATAACAATGATCTAACAGTTTTGCACTCCCTAAAGTAGGGAAAGGTAACTACAGCCTATCCAGCTGTAGGCCTACTACAAATCCCGTGAATCATTTTGGCTGCTCAAGATCATGGGAGCGGTAGTTGGTGAACTTCTGGAGAGGTGTCTGTTGCCTACCTCTGCCTTAAAGTGATGCTCTTATTTCTCTCAGTGCCAGACACGGCTACAGCACACTTAAAGGGATTATTTTATGTATTTGAAGACCCCATCTACACGCTACTCACAGGTTTGAAAACCTTTTTTTTTTTTTTTTTATTGCACAGGTACAAGAAAAAATAAAATATGAAATCAAGAGTCTTCCATTGTACATATTGTAAAACAAAAAAATGGGGAAAAAGTTGTGGGGAAAAAAAAAATAAAATAATAAAAGAAAAGAAAAAAAAAAGTGGAACTTGGCTGAACTCTTTAAATCAAATTTCCCTGGAATGAGCAATGTGGTTGTTTGTAAATTCTGGAAAATCTTTCTATACCTAATAAACTAGATACTGTTTAATTTTTTTTTTCTGGAAAATGTGGTGTTTTGTGGGCATTTTTGTAGGAAAATTGAAGGGTCAGTGTTTATAAGTGACTAACCTAATCCAAAGAATTTCACATAACAGGTTTTAATTAAATATATTGCGGTTATGTTACAACCGTGTAATGCTTAGTAACATATAGTAGGAACATCACAGGTTTCAACTAGCCAAACAAGGCCTTTCTTTGTAAAAGTGAATCCATGCCATTGTGACACTTTATGCAATTTCCATGCGCTATTAATGGTCATTCATATCATTAAAACTAGGGATCGACCAATATTGTTTTTTGTAAAGCAGATACCGATAATCTGTGAACTTTCAGGCAGATAGCCGATAACTTGCCTATATTCTGTACATTTACCATTTTTTAAAATAAACGAATTCTAAAGGTAAATGCACAAAATATACATGATACATGTAGTGGATGCAGTGTGTTTAGACAGGGGAGCTGTGTGTGTAGTGGATGTCGTGTGTTTGTGTAGTGTGTATGTAATGAATGGAGGTTTGTGTGTAGTATGTATAGTGAATGCAGTGAGTGTGTAGTGTATATAGTGAATGCAGTGAGTGTGTAGTGTATATAGTGAATGCAGTGAGTGTGTAGTGTATATAGTGAATGCAGTGAGTGTGTAGTGTATATAGTGAATGCAGTGAGTGTGTAGTGTATATAGTGAATGCAGTGAGTGTGTAGTGTATATAGTGAATGCAGGGAGTGTGTAGTGTATATAGTGAATGCAGGGAGTGTGTAGTGTATATAGTGAATGCAGGGAGTGTGTAGTGTATATAGTGAATGCAGGGAGTGTGTAGTGTATATAGTGAATGCAGGGAGTGTGTAGTGTATATAGTGAATGCAGGGAGTGTGTAGTGTATATAGTGAATGCAGGGAGTGTGTAGTGTATATAGTGAATGCAGGGAGTGTGTAGTGTGTGTGTGTAGTAAAGAGATGTAATTTGTGTAAAATGGGCAGGGGATGCATTTTTTATTTTAATTGTATTTTTAATATTTTTATTTTTTTGTCCCCCCTCCCTGCTTGTTATCTGGCCAGAAAGGGGGGATATGACAGTCCCTGGTGGTCCAGTAGCATGTACTGAGCCGTGGGGGCCGGCAGCAAGCTGTTACTTACCTCCCAGCAGCTCCCTTCAGCTTCCCTGCCTAACTCAACGCTCTGCGGCCGCGGGACTCGCAAGATTTGAGATAGGACCTGCTGGGAGGTAAGTAACAGCTTGCTGCCGGCCCTCCAGGACAACCCGGCGGTCCTGGTATGTATTATCGGTATCTCTACTGGCCAATACCGATATTGCAGAAAATAACGAATATCGGCCGATATCGGTAAAACCAATAATCTGTCTAACCCTAATTAAAACATATTCTGAATTGTATTGGTTGTAGTCAGTGCTGCCATCAGAAATGTTGGGGCCCTCACACCCCTGAGTCCGCCCACTGAGCATACCCTGAGTCTGCCCACAAGGATGCAGTGTGTTTAAGTGTAAATCTGGCTAGGGTAGGGGACTGTGTTCTGTGGGCAGTAAGTATTCTTTTTTTAAATTTAATTTAAAGTTTTGATTATTTTTGTTTCATTCCACTTGTCCTGCCTCTTATGTGTGAGCAGGGACAAGGGGCATTACACTCCTTAGTGTCTCAGTGGCACACCAGCTTTTATAGTGAAGAGGTGGCCCTGCGAACTCCATCTTCCCTCTCTGGCATGTCCTCCCTAGCGAGCCTGGCATATCTGCCACATGGAGTATTACCATGGTATCCTGCGGCAACATTCGGACAACCAGAGTTTGTCAGAGTTTGATCTGCCGGAGGGGGGGGGGGGGGGAGAATGCTGGGTTCCCTCTTCACTGTGTGTGTATGTATGCATATATAGATCTACATATAGGTGTGTGTGTGTGTGTGTGTGTGTGTGTGTGTGTGTGTGTGTGTATTCTATAATGTATCTGGGCCCCGTAGAGCCAATGGCTGTCCTCCTTGTAGTAAAGAGGGATACAAAAGAAAAATATAGCAAGCTCTCAATTATTTAGTAAAACCATGAACGTAGTGTCAGGCGCTAAATAGGAATAAGGCTTGTTACCGCACTAGGACAATCCATACCTTATACAAGAAACCCATAGAACACCATGTTATGCAAAACATTCATTTTATTCACGACAGTGAAGTGCATTACAACAACAATATGAATAAGGTGCATATACTTAAAACCATTAGTGTTATATAGAGTATACTGACCAGACGCCGAGGACCAAAGAAAATCCTGCAACGGTTCGCCTATGTGCTTTCCTGAAGTCCTGCACGCACATTTTGGTTAAACCATTTGGAAAGGGTGCTTTGCTTCTGCATTTCCTTGGCAGCAGAGACAGGAGCCATTTCTTTGTTGGCATGGCAACAAATTGATTTGTTAAACCTTGACTTAAACATATCTAAATGCACTCTCTTTTTTATAAGGGTACTCCAGGCTGGAATCCACCTATTCTTATCAATGTGTAATACAGGTAAATTCTAAATATAGCCCAAAACTGCCGAATCAGACTGAGAAAACACAGAAGATACTCAGATCTGAAGTTACTGCATTCAACATAAATCACCAGGCTTTAAAAAATTTGCTTCCAGATGGCACATACAACATTTGGAACACTTTACCGATGGATTCAGTGGTGTCCGTCTGGCATGGAGCACCCCCGTGCTGTATGGCCTGAGCATTAACACGGTACTTGTGTGCAGGGTTTATTGTTTACTTGACACCTACAACTGTGTCATTGAACAATAAGAGTCACGGTCAGTGATGGCGCTTCACGTTGGAAACCACAGGGTGAGAGGGCGCATCAAGTGGCCCAGGCTCTCAGGGCCACCCGATAAACATTTTTTAAGGGGCCCGGGCCAGGAAAGGAGTAAGCCCCTAACTCCCACCAGCAGAAGCCACCCTCATGCACCAAAAACTGGAGAGTGGCTAAAATTGTGATGTGTAGGTATGTGTATATATTTGTATCTGTGGCAGTGTTTCTATCTGTGTGCCTGTGCAACTGCATGTGTGTCAGTGTTTCTATCTGTAAATCTGTATGTGTGTATTTTTTTTATCTGCATGTGTGTCAGTGTTTCTATCTGTGTATATGCATGTGTGTCTGAGCAGCTATGTGTGTCAGTGTTTGTATCTGCATGTTTGCCCCCTAATATTACTCCACCATTTAACTGTAGCAACCATCTCCCTGTGACACCTGTCCTCTTAACCTCGTACTTCACTCCCTTACACATATAATACTCAGAACTTGCTCTAATATAGAAAAATCCATACAATACTCAAATCTATTAACGAGATACCAAAACACAGAGCTACATAATGAAGAGCTGCACACAATACAAAGATCGCCATTAATTACATAAAGCTGGGTAGATTAAAAAAAATATCTCTTGAACAGGCTGAGATAAGTAAAATATAGAGATATGACCCCCACAGCTAAGCACAATAAGGAGGTACCTATAACTATCCCTCACAACAAGAGACACTGAGGATTACACGGAGCTGCAATACAGAGATACCCACAAAGTCCAGTTCTCTCTAACAAGGTTATTTACTTAAGTGAGAATTGTTAGGACCTCAAAGTGAATTTTAAATAGAAGGCAAACATATGAGCATTAGAAAAATTCTCCAAGTCCGCTCTGCTTCCAATTTCGCTATGTTGGTCTCAAATTTGTACTTCACTTTCATTTCGTGTCAATTCTCATTTTAATGAAAAACTGATACCGGAGAAACTGACGGAAGCCAAGCACAGAGAGATGGACACAGGTTTCTTCAGGAAGGAAGAGATTCTTTATTGGATCACCGATCGGGACTCAGAGGGACTAGCGTCACCAAAATACAGCAAATTCTGAGCCCCGGACAATAGTGCAGGCTCCTTATATAGGCACATAACTCCTCCCATATTAAGCTCCACCCGCACATTCTCTTAACCAATCAACACAATATTTTCTATCAGGCTTTGCACAGACCTAACTACTAAGGGTATAAGACACGGCAGGAGTAGACACAACATTAAAATCAGTAGGACTCCACCTACCACTGCCTTAAGCCCTCCAAACCACTCATACCAGCTACCAAACCAACTACTTGGATTATACCCTTTCCATACCTGAGTAGGCACATGCGCTAGTTTAACCATATGGCTAGTAAGCTCAGCTATTGCTTGCCCTTCGTCATCTATTTGAAGACAGCAATTGCTCAGGTTAAACTTCCCACATACACCTCCCTCTACTGCCAAAAGGTAATCCAAGGCTAATCTATTTTGGTAGACTGCTGTCCTCATCCTGGTGTTATGCTTTGCTAGAAGATTGAGCGCTTGTGATGTCTCGTTAGTAATAATCTCAACCACCGCCTGTAATCTTATAATACGGTTGAGCATATAAATAGGGGTTCTGTAACCAAAGGTACCGTCCTCAGCCCACGTGGCTGGCCCATAATAATCTATGATACGCTGGGGAGGCCATTCATTATCTTCCCAGGCGCCTATCTCTATGGGTCCCCTTTTCTTCCTATGATTCACATCATACACTTTAACACCTAAAGTCTCACCTATTTCAATTGGTAACAAGAAGAAGGATGGTTTGAGCATACCCAACACACATGCCCCTTCCCAGTCCTGTGGCAACTCCGAATAGGCTTTCTTACCACAGATCCAGTACAAATTTGCTGGGGCTCTCCAGGTAGATGTGATGGATAAATCAAACCACACATCCTTTAAATTGGCGTATCTAGCAAACGGGTTAGATGGTTCTGAGACATTTGAAGCCGACCACCAAGTTGTATTCTTTGTATCATCATCATAAGCTTTTTGCCCTAGACAAGTTAATTCTCCTACAGAAGTATTATACATTATTCCTTTCCTTGCTATGCAAACATAACCTATGATGGAGGTCTTTAATCTCCACTCAGATTTACCTCTAACACTCATATGATAATCGGCTTGTGTAGATATTAATTGGTCAACTGCCTCAGAACCGGACATTACCTCCTTTGCTTCCCAAGGCCATTGGTCTCCCATGTTAGTACCTCCACACACATAGCAGTTGGTAACATTAAGACTACCGGCAATACTTTCGGCTAAATCGATAAACAGGTTTTTAGCATTATGGGGGATCTTATTATCTATACTCATCTCTTCATAAAAGGAATGGTATACTTGATGAGTTTGGGAGGATACCGTATCAGTCTCTATCCCTATAAACAATAATGTCCCAGGATCTAAACCCGTCCCGTATATCTGAAACCCAAATAAATTGCCATATTTGTCTAAGAACTTATCGGGGTTATTTATAAGTATATGGATGGGATTACATTCCATAGACTTACAATATGGGCTAGTCGGCAACTTAGTCACTATCATGTCTTTGTCTACTGTCTGTCCCCAAGTCGCCCACCCCACACAAGACCAATATGGGCAAAAGTTATAGTCTTTATTTGGGCATCTAGGACTTACATATTTATTTTTACTACTGGGACAAATATATTTATCATTAGACCCATACGTCCTCTCCCATCTAAGATCCCCACATACATTCCACGGCTTTCTACCACTCGATATCGCTTTACACGCATCAAATAGCAGAACACCCGAAGAATGTACGGATTCTAACACCGTCTTGTTAATTAGGGTCCCCTGAGGATCTCCATTCCTGAGAGTCAACCAAATTGTACGAGGTTGATACTCTGGACTGAAGCACTTAGGTTCTCCTACTCCTAAATGGCACACACTATAGTCTATATTTAAGTATCTACATCTCGATACATCTCCTTTACACTCGTATTGTGAATGCCAAATTAGGGTTTGGGAAATATGGTTACCTGTTCTCGTAGTCTTAATGCATACCTCACAGCTAGGAGTGTCGGTACCTCTACCTTCCTGAATATAAAAACACATATAAATAAACACTATCAAAAGCACATCTTTCGCCGTCATCCTCAGTCTTCGTCCGTGCGAAGGCGCCTCAGCTTCCAGGATGTGAGGGCTGCAGGGAATGGAGTCCTGCTCGTCTTCACAGGTGTCCCTTCGAGACTTTCCTGGCTTATATACTATGTGTTGGTAAGCGGACAGGCTTTATTATGGCCTTCTCACTCACGCACCAAATCCCTGTAACAATAAAATTTGTAATCCACACGATTCCTCGTTACTCCGACTGAGTAGTGCGTTTTAACCGGATCTTGCAGGGATTCTCTGGATCTGCTGTAACTTGCCAAGAATCGACTGCTGCTGGTTTAACCCTGGAGTGATGTATCCACGGAGTCACTTCGGCTACTTTTATCGCTGTAGGGGTAGACAAAAGAACAACATAAGGACCTCTCCACTTGGGCCCTAACGGTACATTATTCCACTCTTTAATCCACACTTGATCTCCTGGATGATAACTATGAACAGGGGGATAAATATTCACAGGTAATCTATCTTGTACCCATTTCTGTACCTCCTCCATAGTCTTACCCAACTCTACAACCTGCTGCCGGGTAATTCCTTCTCCCAACTGACTCAAGTCCCCCCTTAAGTTACCAAGTACGGGAGGTGGTCGTCCATACATGATTTCAAAAGGAGAGAGGCCCATCCTTCTGGTAGGGGTACTGCGGATTCGCAATAGAGCTATGGGTAAGAGAACGTTCCACTTAAGTTGGGTTTCCTGACACATTTTAGCCAACTGATTCTTAATAGTTCTATTCATTCTCTCTACCTTACCAGAACTCTGGGGTCTATATGCAGTATGAAGCCTCCACTTTATACCAAGCATATGAGTCAGTTGTTGTAGGCACTGATGAACAAAAGCTGGACCATTGTCCGATCCTATAGAACAGGGTAGTCCATATCGGGGTATTATTTCTCGTAGCAGGAATCTTACAACTTCTCCTGCTTTCTCTGTACGAGTAGGACATGCTTCTACCCAGCCTGAATAGGTGCACACAATTACCAACAGGTAACTATGTCCACCCGATTTAGGCATCACTGTAAAGTCTATTTGTAGATCGGACATGGGGAGTCCCCCCATAAACTGGACTCCTGGTGGCTTTACTGGTCCTTGTCTTGCATTATTTTTAGCACACGTTACACATCTTCGTACAATGGCCTGAGTCAAGTTGGACAATCTTGGTATGTAGAAATGTTTTCTAAGAGATTCTTCAGTGCTGTCTCTCCCAGAATGTGTCCCGTTATGATAATTTTGGACAATTTCTACCGCTAGTGATGCTGGTATGACTATTCTTCCATCTTCTAGCTGATACCACTTGTTCTCCAAATACTTTCCTGGTTCAGTCTTTAACCACTCCTCTTCTTGAGCTGTATAAACTGGAGTCCATTGGGACAGTGGAGTTGGTATAAGAGCAGCTATATGCCCCACATACTCCTGTCTTCCTGATTCAGCAGCACGCTTAGCTGCACTATCTGCCATCCGATTTCCCTTGGTTACATCACCATCTCCTCTCAGATGCGCTCGACAATGTA
The DNA here is from genome assembly GCF_036172605.1 of Pelobates fuscus. NCBI lineage: Eukaryota > Metazoa > Chordata > Amphibia > Anura > Pelobatidae > Pelobates > Pelobates fuscus. The sequence continues at coordinate 104,046,225 of NC_086318.1, read as the reverse complement.
TGATACCGACTTCTTTCGGCTCCCACACTGCTTCCAATAGTTGTAGGATTTCAGCTGCGTATTTGATTTCTTTGCCTTCTGAATTCAGTAGTCCTCTTTCTTTATACAAAGCTCCGTGGGCATGAGTGGTTAAAAACGCATATTTGGAGTCCGTATAGATGTTCACTCTTAAACCTTCAGCCAATTGTAACGCTCGTGTTAGTGCTATTAATTCTGCCTTTTGTGCTGATGTTCCTTTCGCCAGTGGCCGAGCTTCTATCACCTTGTCTATTGTTGTTACTGCATATCCTGCATAGCGGATCCCTTCTTTCACATAACTACTGCCGTCGGTATAATATTGAACATCGGGGTTCTGGATGGGAAAATCACGAAGATCTGGTCTACTTGAGAATACTTCATCCATTACTTCCAAACAATCATGTTGACTCTCAGTAGGTTGTGGCAAAAGGGTAGCTGGATTTAAGGTGTTTACAGTCTCTAAATGCACTCTTGGGTTTTCACACAACATTGCTTGATACTTGGTCATACGGCTGTTACTAAACCAATGATTTCCTTTGTAATCCAACAACGTCTGTACTGCATGTGGGACTCGTACATAAAGTTCTTGACCCAGAGTGAGTTTATCGGCTTCAGCTACTAGCAGGGCGGCTGCAGCTACGGCTCTTAGACAAGGTGGAAGTCCGCTGGCCACTGCATCCAATTGCTTAGACATATAGGCAACAGGTCTTTGCCATGATCCCAAGTACTGTGTCAATACTCCCACAGCCATTCTTCTTTGCTCATGTACATATAAGTAGAATGGTCGTGTGTGATCAGGTAGACCTAATGCTGGGGCACTCATCAAAGCCTTCTTCACATCTTCAAATGCCGTTTGCTGTTCTTGGGTCCATAAGAAGGGGTCGTGCTCTGTACCTTTGATAGCTGCGTACAGAGGTTTTGCCAGTATCGCATAGCTGGGAATCCATATCCTACAGAAGCCTGCTGCCCCCAAGAATTCTCGCACTTGTCTTCTATTCTTGGGTATTGGTATTTGGCAGACAGCTTCTTTTCTCTCTGGCCCCATAATTCTTTGACCTTCAGAGATATGGAATCCCAGATATTTGACAGTTGGCAAACACAACTGAGCCTTCTTTCTAGACACCTTGTATCCTGCCTTCCAGAGAATGTGTAGTAGATCGTGCGTTGCTTGCTGACAGATCTCTTTTGTAACTGCTGCTATCAACAAGTCATCTACATATTGTAACAATACACACTCTCCTGGGATGGACTCGAAATCCAGTAGATCTTGACTTAGGGCGGAACCAAATAGGGTAGGTGAATTTTTAAACCCTTGGGGCAGTCTTGTCCAAGTCATCTGGCGTTTTGAGCCCGTTACAGCGTTCTCCCATTGGAAAGCGAAAATACATTGACTTTCTGCGGCAATTCGGAGGCAAAAGAAGGCATCTTTGAGATCTAAGACTGTGAAGTAAGTAGCCCCGCCCGGAATTAAAGCAAGCAGGTTATATGGATTGGGTACAACTGGATGTATACTAACAACCGCATCATTGACTGCTCTCAAGTCCTGCACAGGTCGATACTCATCTGTACCGGGCTTTTGAACAGGCAGCAATGGGGTGTTCCAGGGGGAAGTACAGAATTTTAGGATACCATACCGTATGAACTTATCCAGATAGGATTGGATGTTCTTCTTAGCCTTCTGCGGGATGTGGTATTGTCTTAGGCTCACTGGATAAACCCCAAGTTTTAGTTCAATTTTTATAGGTGGAATATTGCGGGCCAGTCCTGGTGGGTTGTTCTCTGCCCAAACTCCTGGTATGTTAAATAATGTCTCATCACTCCTAGGGTTTTGGCTAGTCAACACTGTATAAAGTCGCCACTCTTCTTCCTTTGGTACGGATAATGTCATGATACCTGAAGGTCCATTAAACTTTAAAGATGTTGTTCCATTTGGTAGGAACGTAATCTGCGCTTGTAATTTTGATAGCATATCACGTCCCAGCAATTGGACTGGACATTCAGGCATATAGAGGAATTGATGTTTTACTACGTGGCCTCCCAATGTACAGAGTCGACTTTTAAGAACCGGTTTTTCAGCACTTCTTCCAGTTGCTCCTATCACAGTAATAGTCCTTCCAGATGGAGGAGCAACTAGATTAGTCACCACTGAATGTTCAGCACCAGTGTCGATCATGAACGCACTCCTTTTTCCCCCTATTGATACATCGACCATAGGCTCCGCTCGACCAAGGGGGATGGAGCCCGGTCGGTATCAATAGTCCTCCATGACCGTGTCAGCCAATCCTACGAAGTCCCTACCTTCTCTATCGCGGGACCTTTGCGCTGCTGGAATATACCTGTCTTCCCTAACACTTCCTCTGTTCCCATTACTCCCTCTATTACCATTACTCCCTCCGGGGCCTCCTCTACCTCTCGCTCTGCCTCTAAAGTTTCCGTAGCCTGCCCTGGGTAGGTCTCTCTCGTACTGCTCTCTTTGCGGACATTCGTTCCTCCAATGCCCTTCTTCCTTGCAATACGCGCACTGATTCCTACTCAAAGGCTCCCTACTCCATCTACTATCGCCTCTATCTGGGCCCCGTCTATCTACGCCTGCGATCGCTACCGCTAGCATATCAGCCTTTTTACGCATCTTGCGCTCTTCCTCTTTCTTACTTTCTGTTTCCCTATTCATATAAACCTTATTCGCTACCTCCATTAGTTGGGTGATTGACATACCTGCAAACCCTTCTAACTTTTGTAGCTTGCGCTTAATATCTCCGTAAGCTTGGCAGACAAAGGCGGAGTTCACCATTCGGGAATTGTCTGCGTCTTCCGGATTAAAGGGGGTATACAAGCGGTATGCCTCCAATAATCGGTCATAAAAGACACTGGGCGCTTCATCGCTTTTCTGAATCACCTCAACTGTCTTCGACATGTTAATGGCTTTCTTTCCTCCGGCTTTCATGCCAGCAATTATAGCGTCTCTATAGGCTCTGAGTTGAACCATATCAGCACCATTTACATTCCAATCGGGATCGGTGTTGGGATAATGTGTTGCGGCCCATGCTGCTGGATTAGCTTGGTTCAAAGTACGGGCTTTATCCTCTAGTGCTTTAATGGCTGCTTGGTTAATTCTTGTCCTTTCCTCATTGTTAAACAAAGTCATTAATAACTGCTGGCAATCAGCCCATGTCGGGTTATGTGTCTGTACTATTGAGGTGAACAGATCAGTCATAGCTTGTGGTTTCTCAGTATACGAGGAATTGTGGGTCTTCCAGTTTAAAAGATCGGTTGTCGTGAATGGGACATATACAAAGACTGGGTCAGCATGTGCCATTTGGCCTGCGGCATCGATATAGGCTGACCCAGGATTCAGACGAAGAGGCATCTGATAGTGTCTTAATTGTTGGGCACCGGTCAACTGTCGGGTCTGTATGGGGCTACGTGGAGGGGCGTCAGTCATAGGTTCCAGTCGGGGAGAAATAGGGTATGGGGATATGGGAGCTTGGTTTTGGGAAAAGGTTGTAAATAAAACACTTCGAGCCGAGCTAGATGAAGCTTGACCGGAAGTCTGAAGTGGCGCCAAATCAGGATATTCGTTTTTAATGGGGGTTGGTTCTGATTCCGGAAGGGGAGATTTAGTACGAGGGGGGGTGGATCCTGTACTGGAGGAGGAAGCGGAAGTGGATGGGGGTAATGAGGGGAGGGTTGCAGGACTTCCTGCGTTTGCGTCACTTCCTCTTAACGGAAAGTAAGGGGGCGGCAAAGGGATCTCGGACTCAGGGGGCGTGTCCAAAATGGGCCTAGCACCAGTCCTAGTGGACGAACAAGTCCTAGCTACCATGAGGCGACATTGCTCCTCGTGGCATGTCCGGAGCCATTTTGGCGAGTCATTTACGGCCTGTCTCCAACAATCAATATAAGGAAACTGGCCGTAAAGTTCAGGCCTACCCGATACAGCCACGTGTAAGCGCTGTACCAGAGTTGGATCCAAACTGCCACGTGGCGGCCATGCCGCAACCAAAGTAGGCCACTCCCTAGTACACAAAGTGACCAAACGTACAGGAGACATTTTAACCCCAAAATCACAAGTTTTGAATCCCTTTTTAAAATTCTTCACCATACAACCTAAGGGATCCGGAATCGTTGACTGCGACGCACCCATACTTAACAATGGAACGTCGTCGACAACGAATACTATACACGCGTACTATTCAACAGTCACACCCGTTTCCTCTGGCAACAGCACCACGTGGTACGGTTACCAAGTGAAACGTACACAATAACAATAAACACTCAGGGAATTCCCGTACACACACAGCTGCTACACCAGTCACTATATAATCAATATTATGCCCTTTGGCGTAACTATACAGTCACCCACGCTATAATTCTCTATATACGAATTACCCGTCTATAACACACCCCAGTAACATCGTCTTTTACAATTAGCGGTTACAGTACGGTTAGCATAGGTCAAAGCACAAGTTAAGGTCACAATACAATTATTAGTGGTTATGGTGTTAAACATGCAATGGACGACAATGATTAGTACTTATATACAGTGTCAGTAAATATACAGGGTTATGGTACCGTGCACTATAATACAGCAACACACTATTAACACTCTCGCTAGACGGCTGAGCTCGCGCTATCTAACAAGATATACACTTTACTAAACAATCGTTAACACATTTACAATTCCCAACTAAACTATTGGCCAGTACCTTGAATGGACTACCTAAAACTATATACACCCGTTTTGGTTAGCCACACTGCCCAATCACCACATATAGCGAGCTAGAGAACCGAATTTACACAGGCGCCTCTTAGTCGCACTATCAAAAGTCTAGTGGGTTCCAAATTTACACGCCTTCCCACTTAGCCCAGATAGGTTGAGAGCTAGCGAACCGAATTTACACAGGCGCCGCTTAGTCTCCCGGTCCCTCCGACCTAGCGAACGTAATATACACCCTAGAACGCTAGTCTAGACAAGACACCGGTGTCCGGCTAGGGCTATTTACACCAGGACCCCGCCTGACTAACAAAATCAAACGGTCTGACTAAAGAGCGTTCGATCGAGCGGTGCGCCTTCGCTCCTTCCCTCCGACAGAGGGGGCAGATACACAGATTCAAACCCCTTTGGGCCTACCGCACAATCGGTATACCCCTAGTGGGTCCTGCCGTCTAAAACAGCAGTTGTCTTACCTCCTCGTTCCTGAACCTGAGTTCACACTCATCGACGGGGACACCCCAGCACTTCTCACGTAGAGGCCGATGATCTCCTGGACAACAGACCAGTGGCGCCGAGACGAAGGGAGGTCCACGCAGAAGTTCAGGGGTGCAGCCGTAGAGAACGTGGGCAAAGATAGACCGTCTCACGCCTCTGCCTCTCAGCTACCGTTGAACGATGAGCTTCCCGGCCAATGCACCAAATGATACCGGAGAAACTGACGGAAGCCAAGCACAGAGAGATGGACACAGGTTTCTTCAGGAAGGAAGAGATTCTTTATTGGATCACCGATCGGGACTCAGAGGGACTAGCGTCACCAAAATACAGCAAATTCTGAGCCCCGGACAATAGTGCAGGCTCCTTATATAGGCACATAACTCCTCCCATATTAAGCTCCACCCGCACATTCTCTTAACCAATCAACACAAATAAGAATTAACTTCCTGTTTGACCGCATGGCTTGTCCAGCACAATGGAGGAGGGGGAATACTACATCCTGTATTCTTGCACATGCTCCGTACACTACTGATCGTATCTTGCCTCGTGCAACCAACTGATCGATACGTCAGCATATGCACGTACACATGCCACGTGGTAATCTCGGCCTACTAAATTTATTTTTACCGAGATTCCACCACATAACCCTCGTGAGTCTCGAGGTCTCCCTTTTCTGATCGCATCTTCAGCAGAGCTCCTGCTATGACAACGTTAGCTTTCTAGTAAATTATGCTCCTGTTTTGAAACATGCCCACCTCTGCTGACTCACTATCTGCTCACAGCACACAATGTACACAGGGTAAAGCAGCAGGTTAGTGATAAACTCAGTATACCCTTTGCAGCTGGCAATATTATCAATCTGCACGGGTAACAATCATTACATGTTTAATTTAGAATCAGTTCAGCCCTCAGAGTCACAGCCCTGCAGTATTGAGCTTCATAACTTTTTAACTAGCCACAGTGTGAGTGTCTCACGTCTTAGCACAGAGTTGCTGAAATGGTGGACATTTGGCCGCTGAGCCTACACTATGCAATGTGCAGTAGGAGTTAAAGCACCGTGCTGTCAGAACCATCTACCATTTTCCATCCTCTCTGGACTTCCCTGACATTAGATATGTATTAATTATCCTCCTTAAAGGGATACTGTAGGCACCCAAACCACTTCAGCTCATTGAAGTGGTCTTGGACCAATGTTCCATGTCCCTCAACCCTACAGTGGTAATTATTGCATTTTCTGAGAAACTGCAATAATTGCCTCTGAGGGTTAACTCCTCCTCTAGTGAGTGTCTACCAGACAGCACTAGAGGGACTTCTGGAATTGAAACGGACCTTTGGCCTGTTATCTGACGCTGGACGTCCTCACGCTCTGCATGAGGACCTCCAGCACCCCATAGGAAAGCATTGAATAATGCTTTCCTATGGGGAAATCCTAATGCGAGCGTGGCCATTGCAGTGCCTGTGCACTAGGTCTCCCTTAGCCGGCTGACATGGATAGAGCGTGCACTGGATTCACCTAAGTGACTAAAAGGGTTTTAACCTCTTCACCTGCGTGGAAGGGGGGACCTTAGGAACTTATAGTGCCAGGAAAATGACTGTTTTCCTGGAACTATAGAATGCCTTTAATTAGAGGCTTTTTGGGGAAATACCAAATAATATTATATTACATTTGGCAGCGACCAGGAACTGCTACTATGGTGCTCTCTCTCTGTTATTTTCAAAATGTCTTCTTGCTTCTCTGTCATGTGTATACCCTTGTGCTATAAACCAAAGATGGCCCATGAATAGAGAGGCCAATAGCATGTATCCACTTGTGGGCAGCTGGCTTTGCTGCCAGAATGACAACTCAATGAAGGCATGTGCAAAAGCTGCTGAAACAGGAAGGATTTCTAATCTGTTCATTCTTTTTGAGATGCCTAGTAGCTCTCATGAAAGCTTCTCCAGACAGCCACCAATGAGAGAGGAGGGGATCTGCAGAACTGAAACCTATTACAGAAATTTCACAGATACATGCAATAGATTTACTTTCCCCATATTTTTTGGCTTACGCAATCCCTACTTCCCCCGCCAAAGAATCATAGTGTTTCTGAACTATTAAAAATTCATTATCGGGATGGTGGGAAGGGCGGAGCTAGCAGCAGAACAGAATGGGCACGTTCTCCCAAGCTCCGAGTCATAACGCACTAAAATAGTTTTTTGGGGGGTAAAAAACGGACACCCCTTATCTACAAAGATAATGTGACATGGGGAGGAAGAATAAAATAAACAGAGGTGATAAAGGCCCAACAAGCAGGGACATAGGAGAACTCCTGCGGGGCTCCCAAAAGTCCATATGGGATAAAATGGCGATGGCTGAAGAGGAATCCTCTTACTAATCAGACGACATACCATTTGACCCAGGAGAAGGGGCCTCAGCTAGACCACAGCCGCGACACAACAACAAGCTTCCCTCCACGGGAGACCGGTCACAGCAGACCTACTAAAGAGCATGCTGGCTGAACTCCGGACGAACACTAGGGTTACCACCTTGGAGAACCAACTTGCGGTGCTACAAAAACACCACCATACTACCTCTGACAGGGTTGATGCTCTGGCGGATCAGAGAAGGTATTATAATTTGAGGCTCCAGTGGATCCCGGACTCTGTTGACCTCACTGATGTACCCCACTATGTCCAACACCTGATTAACACCCTGTTGTCGCCAAAACAAGTAAAGGTCGTGAAACCAGACAGCATGTTCTGATTGCCAAAGCCGATTACAGCACCGCAGGCTGCACAAGCTGACCTCATTGTTCGACTCCAGGCCCTGCAGCCACTCTTACTCACCCTCCGCCAATGAAAAATATATTTTCCCCCACATTAAAACTGGTGGGGTGCTGGCCCATGTCCCCGTTTAGACAAGCCACCACTAGATTCCACAGTTCCTTCATGAGTTTCCCAAGTTTCACCCCGTCACGTCTCATGCCTGCTATTGATTTCATCAAGCTTGTATGGTTGAGATTTAATAACAGGCAATAATGATTTGATACATAAGACTAAAATTAGTATTATTGAACATCATAAACCATAAAGCCAAAATCTGAGAAGTTAAATATTTTTTTTAGTTACCAAACTGAAAAAAGATAAATAAATGCAATGTGTGTGAGGTTTGTAGTTGAGATAAAATGCAAGCAGCTTTATAAACAAAGGAAAAATCAGGGTGCAAATCGGTTAAAAGGAGGGAATGAGGAATCCAGAAATGGTGACCGTGTCTTACAGAAACAGGCAAATATGTTTATAAAGTCAAGATACTCTGTTCCTATGCCACTCTAGGTGCCCCTTTGGAGGTGACCACAATATGGAAGATAGGTGATTTTAAGTAAGTTGTCAGATATTCAAAATTAATTTTAAATTTAAGGCCATAATAGCCAAGCTTGAAAAAAAAAATCTCCAAGTCAGCTATGCTTCCAATTTGGCTAGTTTCCCTGAAATTTGAAATTCACTTTGGATTTCTGACCATTCTCACTTTAGTGAATATTCCTGTCAGGGGCCAGGGAGGGGATGCAGGCCAAGGTGAGTCCTACTTACCTAAACCTGTCCCTTGTGGACGCCTCCATCTTGTCCTGGTGGATCCTCTTCAGCTCCCGGTGCTTCACTGCTGCATTGATGTCTATGGAGGATCCTGCAAGACCACGGGATCTTCCATATATCCTTCACTGGTGATGGGTGGGGACAAATATTTTGTCTCAGTGTATCTCTTGAATGGGTTGTAACACAGTCAATATGAGTATCTTTATGAAATACAATTTGTTTGGAAGAGGGGGAGGTGTGACATTAAAGTTAGATAACCTCTCAGTCCTGTAGCCATGCAGACCTTGGAAATTATTTTATTACCATGAAAGCTTAACTTGAGGGTCATTTTTATTGTTCATCTTTTTTGTCTACAATAAAGATTTACTTGGAAATAGAATAGTATAGGACAAACCAAATTCTATGAAACCATTAACTTCAAAAGAAACTTACAGCATGCATTCAAAATGCACAGTATTTTTCAAACCACAAACATATGTAATGATGAACAAGCACAAAGAAATTTAAACAAACGGCATTTGTACTAATATATGAGCATACAAATGATACCTGTTTTATTTATATTTATTTAAAAAGATGCATTCAATAATATTCGAAAATGTAACACCTACAAGAAATACTACACACTTTACACCCATAAAATGTTAAATACTTTAAATGTGTAGAATTAATAGTTGGCAATAAAATGTTGAAACAAAATAACATCTTAAACTTTTTAACCTCTTAACGACCACATGACGGTCTGTGCCATCATGCAGTGCAGGGCTTTAACGCCCATTGGTGACATAGACCATCAGTCAAAAAAACAGTATGGGCATGCTGGTACTAATGACCCCAGGTATCTTTCGATATCTTATTGTCCTCTTTGTCAGCTGAGACCACAGATAATGACCCCAGACTGACAGGAGAGTTATGTGCACCACACAAAGTGAGCGCTGCTCGAAGCCCTTTAAATCCTTGATCTCGCTCAGCCACGATATTTCTGAGTCTGCCCCCATCTGAAAAATGAAAAAAAAAATGGTCTCAACTTTGGTAAATGTAAAAATGCAATTGTCTCCCTTTAGCCATATAGTGCTCGCCCCGATGCCGATGTTGTACTGGCGTCTGCAGGAGGAATCCCTCTGAGGTTAGATTAGGGGATGTTTTAGGGGCAGGATTTGGAGTTGGGTTATGGGTTAAATTATAGGTAAGATTATGGGTTGGTTTAAGCGTGGTTATTATTATTGGCATTTACATAGCGACAATTTATTTAATAGCACTTTACAATATTACAAAGGAGGAAATATATATTGTCTGTTGTAGTCTACACATAGAACTCAATGTATATACAATATACTCACATTTACAGACTCCTATAAAAACGCCTGCCGCTCGGATATACACTTGCTTCTTCAAAGCTCCCACTTTACCAGCACTACAGTGATGCAGGATAGGTACCGCAATGGGTCACCTCTACTACAGAGTCTCAGATACTCCACTATGTCAAACCAACATGTTTTGTCTGACCAATCATACTTCCTCATTGTGATGGGCAAGATTCCATGTTCATGGTTTGGCGGCTGGCTTGACTTCTCAGAGGGAATGGGGGGGAGTCTCCAAAAACGGGCAAGTTTACCTTTATGGGTTAAACACATTTGCAGCGACTGTTACATTGACAGCTACTGGAAGCACTTCTGCTGCAACGACCAACTAAAACTTGTTCATGTGATGTGCAGCCCCCATAATTAAACATTAATTCATTGATTCATTGTATTTCACAAAAATGGGGGTGGGTGGGGGGGGGGGGGGGGGGATAGCATTAGAAATCCAGATGTGCATTCTTAATACTAGTGTTCCTTTAAGCAGTAGCAGTACATGTGCACATGTGGTCTTGGTGCTTTAAGAATGACTTATGGATACAGAACACACCGGAAGCGAACAAGTGAGAATTCTTGCATGATTAGCTCTGATAGGACACACTTTTTCTTCAGATCTGATTTTTTTTAATGAACTTCTGTAAGCAAAAATGCCTACTAGTGCCATCTAATTCAGTATGGAATGTGAGAATGCAGAAATAGGAAACAATATGAGTTCCATGGTATCACTACAAGCCACACAAAATAAAATCCAAACTTAAATAAACGTTAAATATTCAAAGGTTAAGCAATCGTGCTTCACTTCCCTGGAATTCATTAATGACTTGTTATATGTATTTCTGCATGGAACATGATTTCAGGTGGAGGTAAATCATGTGTTACTTTTGTAAACAAACCAGAACTGTCCAAACAAAGGCCTATAACAGTACCATTAATTTCAAGGTGAAAGTGACCCAGCATCAAACAGAGCCACTATGTCAGCATGCGGGTTGCTTGATTTGATAACAAATAAACCGTGCAATATAGGCGTTCAAATACAATATAATAAAGAACCTAAATTCAATAAGCAGCTCAACACACGTGAAGGTACCTCAAACCTTAACACAATAACATGCAAAAAAGTGGAGTAGTATAAGTAGGACAGAAAGTCACAACCACTGGGTCTTGTTTGTTGTGACTTTCTGGGTTGCTTGATTTGTTAGAGAGCCAAGGAAAGCTGGCTAGTAATGCCATCAGGCCAACTGATTGCTGAACTTTGCTACTTTGTATGTATTATTGCTAATGGCCAATTAAAGGGACACTCCAGACCAGGGCCGGACTGGGAAGAAAATTCGGTCCGGGCATTTTTCAGTCACAGCGGCCCACCCACTAACTAGTGACAAGCATGCCCCCTTTTAAAGTGAGCATGTTGGTTCAATGTGCAGAGCCCTGTTGAAGAGCTCTAGCACGAGAAAAAGGCCCTGTATTTGTTCTGCGCAGCGTAAGCAAATTTAATAACATGCTTGCGCTGTGTTTGCTTTTAACTTGTCTCTGGTGTCTCCATAAGTGGGATACGAGAGGAAATAAGGGAAAGTGCATCGTGCATGTGTTTGGAGCCTGCTTGTGGTATTACGTGTGTGTAGAGTAGAGATGATTGTGTTGGGGTATTGTCCAAATAGGTCAATTGTATTTGTATTTGTGGTGTAATATGTGTGGCTAGGGGCTGTAGAGAGTGTGTGTTTAGAGAATGTAGTATGTGTTTGCATACAAGGAATATAGTGTGTGCATAGGGGATCCAGAGTTTGTATGTCAGGAATGTAATATGTGGAGGTGGTGCAGTGTGTGTGTGTAGGGAATCTAGTGCGTGAAGGACCCAAAGTGTGTATAGGAGATCTAGTATGTGTTTGTGTGTGTGTGTAGAGGATTCGGAATGTGTATAGAGATCTAGTGTGTGCATGTGTGTTTAGATTAGATGATTCAGAGTTGGGTAAGGGATCTAGCGTGTATCTGGTATGTAATGTGTGTAGTGGTGGTTGTGTTTGAGGGTGATGTGAGTGTGAGGGTGCTGTGACTGTGAGGCTTCTGTGTGTGTGTGAGGGTTCTGTGTGTGTGAGGGTGCTGTGTGATAGAGTGCTGTGAGTGTGAGGGTGCTGTGTGTGTGTGTGTGTGAGGGTGCTGTGAGTGTGAGGCAGATGTGGGTGCTGTGTGTCAGGGTGCTGTGAGGGTGCTGTGTCTTTCTGTGAAGGTGCTGTGAATGTAAGGGTGCTGTGTGTGTGTGTGTGTGTGTGTGAGGGTGCTGTGAGTGTGCAGTGTGAGGGTGATGTGTGTGTGTTGTGTGTGTGTGAGGGTGCTGTTTGTGTCTGTGAGGTTGCTGTGTGTGTCTGTGAGGGTGCTGTGAGTGTGAGCGTGTTGTGAGGCTGCTGTGAGTGTGTGTGAGGGTGCTGTGTGTGTGTGAGGGTGCTGTGTGTGTGTGAGGGTGCTGTGAGTGTGAGGGCGCTGTGTGTGAGAGACTGCTGTGTGTGTGGGTGTATTTTATGTTTGAGAGTGATGTGTGTGTGAGGGTGCTGTGTGTGTTAGTGTAGTGTGTGTGTGAGGGTGCTGAGTGATAGGGTGCTGTGAGTGTTAGGGTGCTGTGTGTCTGTCTGTGTGTGTGTGTGAGGGTGCTGTGAGTGTGAGGCAGCTGTGGGTGCTGTGAGTGTGCGGGTGCTGTGTCTGTCTCTTAAGGTGCTGTGAATGTAAGGGTGCTGTGTGTGTGCGTGTGAGTGTGAGGGCGCTGTGAGTGTGCAGTGTGAGGGTGATGTGTGTGTGTGAGGGTGCTGTGTGTGTCTGTGAGGTTGCTGTGTGTGTCTGTGAGTGTGAGGGTTCTATGAGTGTGAGCGTGTTGTGAGGGTGCTGTGAGTGTGTGTGAGGTTGCTGTGAGTGTGCATAATGGTGCTGTGTGTGTGTGTGAGGGTTCTGTGAGTATGAGGGTGCTGTGAGTGTGAAGGCGCTGTGTGTATATGTGTGAGGGTGCTGTGTGTGAAGGTGCTTTGAGGGTGCTGTGTGTGATGTTGCTGTAAGTGTGAGGGTGAAGTGTGTGTGCTGTGTGTGTGAAAGTGCTGTGTGTGTGCGTGTGTGTGTGTGAAGGTGCTGTGAATGTGAGGGTGCTGTGTGTGTGAGTGTGCTGTGTGTGTGTGAGGGTGATTTGTGTGTGCTGTGAGGGTGATGTGTGTGTGTGAGGGTTTTGTGAATGTGAGGGTGCTGTGTGTATGAGAGTGCTGTGAGGGTGGTGTGAGTGTGAGGCAGCTATGTTTGAGGGTGCTGTGTCTGTGAGGGTGCTGTGTGTATGAAGGTGCTCTGTGTGTGAGAGTGCTGTGAGTGTGAGGGTGTTCTGAGGGTGCTGTGAGTGTGTGTGAGGTTGCTGTGAGTGTGTATATGGGTGCTGTATGTTACATAGTTACATAGCTGAAAAGAGACTTGCGTCCATCAAGTTCAGCCTTCCTCACATTTGTTTTTTTGCTGTTGATCCAAAAGAAGGCAAAAAAAAACAGTTTGAAGCACAATTTTGCAACAAGCTAGGAAAAAAATTCCTTCTTGACCCCAGAATGGCAGTCAGATTTATCCTTGGATCAAGCAGTTATTACCCTACATTGAAAGATTATATCCTTGAATATTCCGTTTTTGCAAGTATGCATCTAGTAGCTGTTTGAACATCTGTATGGACTCTGATAAAACCACTTCTTCAGGCAGACAATTCCACATCCTGATTGTTCTTACAGTAAAAAAACCTTTCCTTTGCCTTAGACGAAATCTTCTTTCTTCCAGTCTAAACGCATGGCCTCGTGTCCTATGTAAAGTCCGGTTTGTGAATAGATTTCCACACAATGGTTTGTATTGGCCCCGAATATATTTGTATAATGTTATCATATCCCCTCTCAGGCGACGTTTTTCTAAACTAAATAGGTTTAAATTTGTTAACCTTTCTTCATAGCTGATATGTTCCATTCCTTTTATTAATTTTGTAGTCCGCCTCTGCACTTTTTCTAGTGCCATAATATCCTTCTTTAGAACAGGTGCCCAAAATTGCACAGCATATTCACTTTGTGGTCTTACCAGTGATTTATAAAGAGGCAAAATTATATTCTCATCCCGAGAATGAATGCCCTTTTTCATGCATGACAATACCTTACTGGCCTTGGCCACTGCTGATTGACATTGTGTCAGGATCGGGACAGGGATCCAACACGCAGAGTACAAACAGTAGCCAGATACGTATACCGGACCTTAGAATGGCCGGACTAACGTAAGTAGTACAGTAGAGAATGGTCAAAGACAAGCCGAGGTCGAGGGTAACAGAAGACAGGTAAGCGATAGACAAGCCGGATCAAGGGTAACAGAGATAAGCAGAGAAGAGCAAACAAGCCGGGTCAAAACCAAAAGGGATAACTAGAAAACACGAGCACTGAGTGACTAGAACAAGCTAGAACCACGACAGGGCAATGAGCTAATGAAAGAAGCACTGTTAAATGCCCTGTTCAGATAAGTAGACACACCTCCGACGAGTCCTGATTGGTCCTGAACCAATTGAGTGACAGGTCGTTCCGGGTTGACGTCCTGACGTCGACTTCCGGACGTCATGCTATAAAAGGGAGTCACTCCCTCGCGGCCGGCTTTGCATGACCGGATGGACCGCGAGAAAGAGGGAAATCAAGCCGTCCGGATGGATGAACGACTAAGTCTCTACCTCTCTCGGAGGTAGAGACCTCAGGTACCCTGACAGTACCCCCCCTCTCAGATACGCCCACCGGGCGGAAGGAACCAGGACGAGAAGGGAAGCGAGAGTGAAATGCCCTGCCGAGACGGGGAGCATGAACATCCTCCTGAGGTACCCAACTTCTCTCCTCAGGACCATATCCTTTCCAATCGACCAGATATTGTACTCTCCCCCGGGAGATTCGAGAATCGACGATGGAATTGACCTCATACTCCTCCTGACCCTCCACCTGAACAGAGCGAGGAGGGGCGATCGTGGAGGAGAATCTGTTACAAACTAGTGGTTTCAGCAACGAAACATGGAACGAGTTAGGAATGCGTAAGGTAGTAGGCAAAGCTAGACGATACGCAACTGGGTTAATTTGAGCCAACACCCTGTAAGGTCCAATATACCGAGGAGCGAACTTCATGGAAGGCACTTTTAACCGAATGTTTCTAGTACTTAACCATACTCTATCGCCTGGAACAAACACCGGTGCTGCCCTTCTACGTTTGTCAGCGTGTTTTTTCACCAGCATAGAATTGTGCAGAAGAATTTGTCAAGTCTGGTCCCACAACTTCCTTAAATTGGCAACATGGACATCAACCGACGGTACCCCTTGGGAAGAAGACTCCGAAGGAAGAATGGAAGGATGAAAGCCATAATTCATGAAGAAGGGGCTAAAATGCGTAGAATCACAAACGAGATTGTTGTGTGCAAACTCCGCCCAAGGAATCAAACCGACCCAATCGTCCTGGTGTTCAGAAACGAAACATCGTAGATATTGTTCAACCTTTTGGTTGGTGCGTTCAGCAGCTCCATTGGACTGAGGATGGTAGGCAGAAGAAAAATTCAATTTGATGCCTAGTTGAGAGCAGAAGGATTTCCAAAAACGGGAAACAAATTGGGAACCTCTGTCAGATACAATTTGGGAAGGTATCCCGAGTAAACGGAAGATCTCCCTAGCGAATATCTCTGCTAATTCGGGCGAAGATGGAAGTTTAGGTAAGGGAATGAAGTGAGCCATCTTAGTAAATCTGTCCACCACAGTGAGGATAACAGTCTGCTTTTTAGAGATAGGCAAATCAACAATGAAGTCCATAGCCAAACAGGACCATGGCTTTTCAGGAACCTCTAAAGGGTGCAGAAATCCGCATGGGAGCGAATGAGGTTGCTTATTCTTGGTACAAACTTCACACGCCCCGATGAATTCTTTAATATCTTTACGTAAATCAGACCACCAGAAATCTTTAGAGATCAAAGCATACGTCTTGCGAATGCCAGGATGCCCAGCCACCTTGCTGTTATGGAAACAGCGTAACACTTCTAGTTGGAGAGTGGCGGGAACGAAGTGTCGATCTCCAGGAGTCTGTTTGGGCGCAAGATGCTGTAATTTCATGATCTCAGTAAGCAACGGAGAGTGAATCCTGAGATTCGTGTTAGCGATGATGTTACCCTTAGGAACTAGCGAGGAAAGGACTGGCTCAGTTATAGTGAACGGTTCATATTGACGAGACAAAGCATCGGCTTTAGAGTTCTTAGAACCAGGTCTATAAGTAAGTACATAATTAAAGTGAGTGAGGAACAAGGACCAACGAGCTTGCCTGGCGGACAGGCGCTTAGCCTCCCCAATATAAGACAAGTTCTTATAATCCGTTAAAATAGTAACAGGGTGTAATGTCCCTTCTAGTAAATGTCTCCACTCCTTTAAAGCCTTAATGACCGCTAACAGTTCCCTATCACCGATGTCATATCTGCTTTCAGGCCCAGATAATTTCTTAGAGAAGAACCCACAAGGGTGTAACGGTTTGTCCACCCCTAACCTTTGAGACAGAACAGCACCAACTCCCGTCTCAGAGGCATCGACCTCGAGTAAGAGCGGCAGAGTCGTATCAGGGTGGACTAGAATGGGAGCAGAAGCAAAAAGTTCTTTGAGAGTCTTGAAAGCAACAAGAGCCTCAGTAGACCAAGTCTTAGTATCAGCCCCTTGTTTGGTCATATTGGTAATAGGCGAGATGATAGAAGAGTATCCCTTAATGAAGCGCCTATAATAGTTGTAAAAACCAATAAACCTCTGAATAGCCTTGAGTCCTTTAGGCAACGGCCAATCTAAAATAGATTGGAGTTTGTCAGGGTCCATTTTAAAGCCTTCCCCAGAAATCACGTAACCAAGAAAGTCTATCTGCGACTGGTCAAAGCTGCATTTCTCCAATTTACAGTATAGACCATGTTGCAGAAGTTTGTGTAGTACCTTTCTGACTTGTCTATGGTGAGTCTCAATCTCCCTAGAGTGTATCAGTATGTCGTCCAGGTAGACAATAACACAATCATGTTGAAACTCCCTAAGTACCTCATTAATCAAATCCTGAAATACTGCAGGAGCATTGCAAAGTCCAAATGGCATAACTGTGTATTCATAATGGCCATACCGAGTATTGAACGCCGTCATCCACTCGTGTCCATGCTGGATTCTCACTAAATTATATGCCCCTCTGAGATCTAATTTGGTGAAGATTTTGGAGCCCTTAAGGCGATCAAACAACTCGGTAATCAATGGGATAGGATAGGCATTTCTGATAGTTATTTTATTCAAACCTCGGTAATCAATACAAGGCCTCAGCGTGCCATCCTTCTTTTTAACGAAAAAAAACCCAGCCCCGGCAGGAGAAGAAGACCTCCTAATGAATCCTTCTCTAAATTCTCACGAATATATTCCTCTAGAACAGAGTTCTCCTGAACAGATAAAGGATATACATTACCCCTCGGGGGCATAGTACCAGGTAGAAGCTTAATTTTACAATCAAATGGCCTGTGTGGAGGTAATGAATCGGCATTCTTCTTGTCGAATACTGCCTTTAAGTCTTGGTACAGGGACGGTATCTGTTTCTCTGTGGACTGAGTAGAACTACCTGGTGTATTAATATTAGCCAATGGAGAAACCTTGCGTAAACACCTCTCCTGGCAGCTCTGACCCCACGAGAGTATCTCCCCTAACTCCCAATCGATAATAGGGTTATGTCTCTTTAACCATGGATACCCCAGAACTATGGGAACAGAAGGGGACGAAATGAGCATAAGAGATAAATTCTCCACGTGTAGGATACCAACATTTAAGTTAATGGGTATGGTCTCACGAAAGATAACGGGGTCCAGTAATGGTCTACCATCTATGGCCTCAACGGCCAAGGGTGTCTCCCTTAACTGGGATGGGATATTGTGTCTAGTGGCAAAGGCTTGGTCGATAAAATTCTCAGCAGCTCCGGAATCTATCAAGGCCATAACCTTTACTACTTCCTTCTCCCAGGTTAAGGAAACTGGTAGCAGAAGCCTGTGATCTTTATAATTAGGAGTAGAGGACAAAATAGAAACACCCAAGGCCTGTCCTCTAGAGAAACTTAGGTGCGAGCGTTTCCCGGGCGGTTAGGACAGTTCGAGAGTAAATGACCTCTGGCTCCACAGTACATACATAACCCCTCCCTTCTCCTGTACTGTCTCTCCTCCTCAGAGAGGCGGGTATAGCCTATCTGCATAGGTTCAGGGAGCAATGAGACCGTGGAGTCAGGACTTAGAAACGCGGGAGCTAACCTAAAGGAAGGTCTCCGGTTCCTCTCTCGAGTGTTCTGTCTCTCTCTTAAACGTTCATCTATACGAGAAATGAACGAAATTAAATCCTCTTAATTCTCAGGAAGTTCTCTAGTAGCAACCTCGTCAAGGATTACATCTGATAGCCCATTCAAAAATACGTCCATATACGCCTGCTCATTCCACTTGACCTCTGACGCCAGAGACCTGAACTCTAGTGCATAATCCACAAGTGTTCGGTTCTCCTGTCTCAGGCGTAACAGTAATCTGGCTGCATTAACCTTTCTACCTGGAGGGTCAAAAGTTCTTCTAAAAGCAGCTACAAATGCGTTATAGTTATATACTAACGGGTTATCGTTCTCCCATAGTGGATTGGCCCATCTCAGAGCCTTCTCAATGAGTAAGGTGATAATAAATCCCACCTTTGCCCTATCCGTAGGATAGGAGCGAGGTTGCAATTCAAAGTGGATACTAATTTGGTTTAAAAACCCACGACACTTCTCAGGAGCACCACCATAACGTACTGGTGGGGTAATGCGAGAAGAAGCACCTACAGTGGCTACCTCTAGGCCTGAACCTACAGGAGAGATAGGAGTAGTACGTAACTCCTCTGGTGGATTATTGGCACGAGATAATAACGCCTGTAGCGCTAGTGCCATCTGATCCATTCTGTGATCCATGGCTTCAAACCTAGGATCAGGAGAACCAAGCTGACTGTTTGTACTTGCAGGATCCATTGGCCCTGTCGTAATGTCAGGATCGGGACAGGGATCCAACACGCAGAGTACAAACAGTAGCCAGATACGTATACCGGACCTTAGAATGGCCGGACTAACGTAAGTAGTACAGTAGAGAATGGTCAAAGACAAGCCGAGGTCGAGGGTAACAGAAGACAGGTAAGCGATAGACAAGCCGGATCAAGGGTAACAGAGATAAGCAGAGAAGAGCAAACAAGCCGGGTCAAAACCAAAAGGGATAACTAGAAAACACGAGCACTGAGTGACTAGAACAAGCTAGAACCACGACAGGGCAATGAGCTAATGAAAGAAGCACTGTTAAATGCCCTGTTCAGATAAGTAGACACACCTCCGACGAGTCCTGATTGGTCCTGAACCAATTGAGTGACAGGTCGTTCCGGGTTGACGTCCTGACGTCGACTTCCGGAGGTCATGCTATAAAAGGGAGTCACTCCCTCGCGGTCGGCTTTGCATGACCGGATGGACCGTGAGAAAGAGGGATGAACGACTAAGTCTCTACCTCTCTCGGAGGTAGAGACCTCAGGTACCCTGACACATTGCACATTGTTGCATAGTTTTTGTCTATAACAATTCCCAAGTCCTTTTCGTGTGTTGTTATCCCTAATTTGCTTCCATTAAGGGTATACGTTGCTTGTGTATTCTTTACGCCGAAGTGCATAACTTTGCATTTTTCAACATTACATTTCATCTGCCATTTGAGTGCCCAGTCCTCCAGTCTATCTAAATCCCTCTGCAGCAAAGTAATATCTTGCTCACATTGTATTATTTTACAAAGTTTTGTGTCATCTGCAAACACTGAAACATGACTTTCAATGCTGTCTTCAAGATCATTTATAAACATGTTAAATAGAAGGGGTCCCAGAACAGACCCCTGAGGGACACCACTTGCCACCTCTGTCCAGCTTGAAAATTTACCATTAACGACAACTCTTTGTACTCTGTTTTTAAGCCAATGTTCTACCTAAGAACAAGCATTTTCATCCAGACCGATTTCCTTGAGTTTGAACACTAATCTATTGTGTGGAACTGTATTAAATGCCTTGGCAAAATCCAAATAGATCACATCCACTGCAACACCTTGATCTATACTTCTACTTACTTCTTCGTAGAACGCAATCAAGTTAGTTTGACATGACCTGTGCTTCATAAAACCGTGCTGATTTTTGCTGATAACCATGTTCTTCTCAAGGAATTCTTGAATATTATCCCTTAATAACCTTTCAAATATTTTACCAGCCACAATTTGTGTGTATGAGGGTGTTGTGAGTGTGAGGGTGCTGTGAGTGCTGTGCATGTGAGGGTGATCTGTGTGTGTGAGTGTGCTGTGTGTGTTAGGGTGCTGTGAGTGTGCTGTATGTGAGGGTGGTTTGAGTGTGAGGCAGCTGTGTGTGAGGGTGCTGTGTGTGTGTAAGCATGCTGTGTGTATCTGTGAGGGTGCTGTGAGTGTGGGTGCTGTGAGTGTGAGGGTGTGGTGAGTGTGAGCATGTTGTGAGGGTGCTGTGATTGTGCGTAATGGTGCTGTGTGTGTGTGAGGGTGCTGTGTGTGAGGGTGCTGTGAGTGTGAGGGTGCTGTGTCTGTATGTGTGATGGTGCTGTGTGTGAGGGTGCTGTGAGTGTGAGGGCGCTGTGTCTGTATGTGTGAGGGTGCTGTGTGTATGAGGGTGATGTGTGTGTGAGGGTGTTGTGAGGGTGATGTGTGTGTGTGTGTGTGTGTGTGTGAGGGTGCTGTGTGTGCTGTGAGGGTGCTGTGTGTGTGAGGGTGATCTGTGTGTGAGGTTGCTGTCAGTGTGAGGGTGAAGTGTGTGTGAGTGTAGTGTGTGTGTGTGAAGGTGCTGTGAATGTGAGAGTGCTGTGTTTGTGAGGGTGCTGTGTGTGTGAGGGTGATGTTTGTGCTGTGTGTGAGTGTAGTGTGTGTGAGTGTAGTGTGTGTGTGTGAGGGTGCTGTGAATGTGAGGGTGCTGTGAGTGTGAGGCAGCTGTGTGTGAGGGTGCTGTGAGTATGAGGGTGCTGTCTCTTTGAGGGTGCTCTGTGTGTGAAGGAGCTCTGTGTGTGAGGGTGCTGTGAGTGTGAGGGTGCTGTGCATGTGCTGTGTGTGAGGGTGCTGTGAGTGTGAGGCAGCTTTGTGTGTTGTGTGTGAGGGTGCTGTGAGTGTGTGTGAGGGTGCTGTGTGTGTTAGGGTGCTGTTAGTGTGAGGGTGCTGTGTGTAAAGGTGCTGTGATTGTGAGGGTGTTGTGACTGTGCTGTGTGTGAGGTTGCTGTAAGTATGAGGGTGAAGTGTGTGTGCTGTGTGTGTGTGTGTGTGAGTGTAGTGTGTGTATGTGTGGGGGTTCTGTGAATATGAGGGTGCTGTGTGTGTGTGAGGGTGCTATGAGTGTGAGGCAGCTGTATGTGTGTGAGGCAGCTGTATGTGTGTGAGGCAGCTGTTTGTGTGTGAGGGTTTTGTGAGGGTGCTGTGTGTGTGAGGGTGCTGTGTGTATGTGAGGTTGCTGTGTGTGAAGGTGCTGTGAGTGTGAAGGTGCTGTGTGTGTGAGGGTGCTGTGATGGTGATGTGTGTGAGGGTGATGTGAGTGTGAGGCACCTGTGTGTGCTGTATGTGAGGGTGCTGTGAATGTGAGGCACCTGTGTGTGCAAGTGTGAGTGTGCGAGGATCCAGTGTGTGTGTGTGCGTGAGGGTGCTGTATGTGTGTGAGGGTGCTGTGAGCGTGAGGTGTGTATGTGAGGGTGCTGTGAGTGTGAGTGTGTGAGAGTGCTGTGTGTGTAAGAGTGATGTGAGTGTGTTGTGTGTGTGGGGGTTATGTGTGTGTGAGGGTGCTGTTTGTGAGGATGTTGTGAGTGTGAGGCAGCTGTGTGTGCTGTGTGTGAGCGTGCTGTGAGTGTGAGGGTGCTGTGTATGTGTATGAGGGTGCTGTGTGATTGTGCGATGTGCATGTGAGTGTGCTGTGTGTGTGAGAGATGTGTGTGTGTGTGTGAGGGTGCTGTGTGTGTGTGTGCTGTGAGTGTGAGGCAGCTGTGTGTGGGGGTGCTGTGAGTTTGAGGGTGCCATGTGTGTGAGGGTGCTGTGCGTATGTGAGGGTGCTGTGTGTGAGGGTGCTGTGAGTGTGTGAGGGTGCTGTGTGTGTAAGGGTGATGTGAGTGTGTTGTGTGTGTGTGAGGGTGCTGTGAGTGTAAGGGTTATGTGTGTGTGAGGGTGCTGTTTGTGAGGGTGGTGTGTGTGAGGTTTCCGTGAGTGTTAGGCAGCTGTGTGTGTATGAGGGTACTGTGAGTGTGAGGGTGCTGTGTGTGCAAGTATGCTTTGTGAGTGTGCGAGGGTGCAGTGTGTGTGTGTGAGGGTGCTGTGAGTGTGAGGTGTGTATGTGAGGGTGCTGTGAGTGTGTGAGGGTGCTGTGTGTGTAAGGGTGATGTGAGTGTGTTGTGTGTGTGTGAGGGTGCTGTGAGTGTAAGGGTTATGTGTGTGTGAGGGTGCTGTTTGTGAGGGTGCTGTGAGTGTGAGGGTGAAGTGTGTGTGCTGTGTGTGTGAATGTGCTGTGTGTGCGTGTGTGGGTGTGAAGGTGCTGTGAATGTGAGGGTGCTGTGTGTGTCTATGAGGGTGCCGTGTGTGTGAGTGTGCTGTGTGTATGTGAGGGTGCTGTGAGTGTGAATATGTTTGGAGGAATTGTGCGTGTGGGGGGAGACAGATTAATTTAAATATATTACATTTGTAATTTTTTTTAGTAAAAAACAAATAAACTTTATATCCCCCATCCCTTCTTACCTTTTGTCTTGGAGGGAGGGGCGTACTACCATCCCTGGTGGTCCTAGTTTCTTCTACAATCACTACAACTAGTGATGTCGCGAACATGAAATTTTCCGTTTGCGAACGCGAACTTCCGCAAATGTTTGCGAACGGGCGAACCCGGCGAACCGCCATAGACTTCAATAGGCAGGCGAATTTTAAAACCCACTCTTTTTGGCCACAACAGTGATGGGCCTCCACCCACCTGAGCGGTGGGTGGGGGCCCAAAACAAGAATAGGGGGGGGGGACCTAATGTCCTTCCCCCCTGGCCCCCACCCCTGAGCGGTGGGTGGGGGCCCTAAATACAAATTGGGGGGGACCTAATGTCCTCCCCCTGGGGACCTAATATCCTCCCCCCTGGCCCAGCCCCTGAGCGGTGGGTGGGGCCTAAACACAAATTGGGGGGGGACCTAATGTCCTCCCCCTGGCCCCCACTGCTGAGCAGTGGGTGGGGGCCCTAAACAAAAGTAAGGGGAGGAGGACCTACTGTCCTCCCCCCTGGCCCCCACCCCTGAGCGGTGGGTGGTGGCCCTAAACACAAATTGGGGTGGACCTAATGTCCTCCCCTTGGCCCCCACCCCTGAGCGGTGGGTGGGGGCCCTAAACACAAATTGCGGGGGACCTAATGTCCTCCCCCGTGGCCCCCACCCCTGAGCGGTGGGTGGGGGCCCTAAACACAAATTGGGGGGGACCTAATGTCCTCCATAAACACAAATTGGGGGGAGGGACCTTATGTCGTCCCCCCTGGCCCCCACCTCTGAGCAGTGGGTGGGGGCACTAAACAAAAGTAAGGAGGAAGGACCTAATGTCCTCCCCCCCTGGCCCCCACCCCTGAGCGGAGGGTGGGGGCCCTAAATACTAATAAAGGGGGGGACCTAATGTCCTCCCCTCTGGCCCCCACCCCTGAGCGGCGGGTGGGGGCCCTAAATACCAATGGGGGACCTATTGTCCTCCCCCCCGGCCTCCACCCCTGAGCGGCGGGTGGGGGCCCTAAAAAAAATATGTCCCCCCCATGTGACTAGGGGTCCCCAAACTTCTAGTCACCCCCCCCCCCCCCCCAAAAAAAATGATCCCCCTACCTACCCCCCTCACCCTAAAAATAATGAGGGGGGACATTTAACTAAGAACCTGTAAAAAAAACAATAACTTTCCATTCAATGTTTTCTTTCTTCTAAAATCTTCTTTTTTCAGCCCAGACAAAGGCCAAATAAATATCCATAATAACCGACGCAATAAAAAAAAAAAACGAGCGCAAAAAAAAAAAATCCATCTTCACCCGGCGAGGGCTCCGCGCAGACTGAGCTCTGCAGGGCGGGGGAAGGCTTATAAAGCCTTGCCCCGCCCTGCAATTAGGCTCAGAGCACTCTGATTGGTGGGTTTAAGTCATCCAATCAGAATGCTCTGACAGGTAAATGAAGAGACTGACAGGCAAGTCTCTACATTTACCTGTCACAGCACTCTGATTGGTTGGTTTGAAATCCACCACTCAGAGTGCTCTGTGTCATTTTACACAGCGTGGGAAAGTTCTGTGGAATTTTCCCACGCTGTGTAATTTGACTCATAACACTCTGATTTGTGGATTAAGTAACCAGTCAGAGAATTATGAGTCAAATTACACAGCGTGGGAAAATTCCACAGAACTTTCCCACGCTGTGTAAAATGACACAGAGCACTCTGATTGGTGGATTTCAAACCAACCAATCAGAGTGCTGTGACAGGTAAATGTAGAGACTTACCTGTCAGTCTCTTCATTTACCTGTCAGAGCACTCTGATTGGATGGCTTAAACCCACCAATCAGAGTGCTCTGAGCCTAATTGCAGGGCGGGGCAAGGCTTTATAAGCCTTGCCCCGCCCTGCAGAGCTCAGTCTGCGCCGAGCCCTCCATGGGTGAAGATGGATTATTTTTTCAAATTTTTTCATTTATTTTTTTTATTGCGTCGGTTATTATGTTTTTTTATTTTTATTTGGCATTTTTTGGGGCTGAAAATTTTTTTTTAGAAGAAAGAAAAGATCGAATGGTAAGTTTTTTTTCTTTTTCGTTACAGGTTCTTAGTTAAAGGTCCCCCCTCATTATTTTTAGGGTGAGTGGGGTAGGTAGGGGGATACTTTTTTTTTGGGGGGGTGACTAGGGGTTTGGGGTCCCCTAGTCACCTTGGGGGACACATTTTTTTAGGGCCCCCACCCGCCGCTCAGGGGTGGGGGCCAGGGGGGAGGACATTAGGTCCCCCCCCAAATTGTGTTTAGGGCCCCCACCCACCGCTCAGGGGTGGGGGCCAGGGGGGAGGACATTAGGTCCTCCCCCTTACTTTTGTTTAGGGCCCCCACCCACCGCTCAGTGGTGGGGGCCAGGGGGAGGACATTAGGTCCCCCCCCAATTTGTGTTTAGGGCCCCCACCCACAGCTCAGTGGTGGGGGTCAGGGGGAGGACATTATGTCCTCCCCCCTTATTTTTGTTTAGGGCCCCCACCCACCGCTCAGGGGTGGGGGCCGGGGGAGGACATTAGGTTCCCCCCCACTTTGTGTTTAGGGCCCCCACCCACTGCTCAGGGGTGGGGGCCAGGGGGAGGACATTAGGTCCTCCCCCCCTTACTTTTGTTTAGGGCCCCCACCCACCACTCAGCGGTGGGGGCCAGGGGGGAGGACATTAGGTCCCCCCCCCCAAATACAGGTTACTGGCTATAGGGGGATAATGTATAATAAACACAGGTTACTGGCTATGGGGGGATAATGTATAATAAACACAGGTTACTGGCTATGGGGGATAATGTATAATAAACACAGGTTACTGGCTATGGAGGATAATGTATAATAAACAAAAAATAAAAATAATAACAAAAAAATAAAAAATAAAAATGAATGCAGCTTCAGAATTAATCTAAATTGTATGCTGTCTAGGAGGTGGGAGGGTCTGGGAGGGAGGGTCTGCTGCTGATTGGCTGGAGTGTGTCTGCTGACTGTGAGGTACAGGATCAAAGTTTACTCAATGATAACGAATAGGGGGCGGACCGAACATCGCATATGTTCGCCGTCCGTGGCGAACAAGAAACACGCTATGTTCGCCAGGAACTATTCGCCAGCAAACCGTTTGGGACATCACTAACTACAACCCCTAAAGCAAATGTTTGCGAACGGGCGAACCCGGCGAACCGCCATAGACTTCAATAGGCAGGCGAATTTTAAAACCCACAGGGACTCTTTTTGGCCACAACAGTGATGGGCCTCCACCCACCTAAGCGGTGGGTGGGGGCCCAAAACAAGAATAAGGGGGGGGGACCTAATGTCCTTCCCCCCTGGCCCCCACCCCTGAGCGGTGGGTGGGGGCCCTAAATACAAATTGGGGGGGACCTAATGTCCTCCCCCTGGGGACCTAATATCCTCCCCCCTGGCCCAGCCCCTGAGCGGTGGGTGGGGCCTAAACACAAATTGGGGGGGGACCTAATGTCCTCCCCCTGGCCCCCACTGCTGAGCAGTGGGTGGGGGCCCTAAACAAAAGTAAGGGGAGGAGGACCTACTGTCCTCCCCCCTGGCCCCCACCCCTGAGCGGTGGGTGGGGGCCCTAAACACAAATTGGGGGGGACCTAATGTCCTCCCCTTGGCCCCCACCCCTGAGCGGTGGGTGGGGGCCCTAAACACAAATTGGGGGTGACCTAATGTCCTCCCCCGTGGCCCCCACCCCTGAGCGGTGGGAGGGGGCCCTAAACACAAATTGGGGGGGACCTAATGTCCTCCCCTTGGCCCCCACCCCTGAGCGGTGGGTGGGGGCCCTAAACACAAATTGGGGGGGACCTAATGTCCTCCATAAACACAAATTGGGGGGAGGGACCTTATGTCGTCCCCCCTGGCCCCCACCCCTGAGCGGTGGGTGGGGGCACTAAACAAAAGTAAGGGGGAAGGACCTAATGTCCTCCCCCCCTGGCCCCCACCCCTGAGCGGAGGGTGGTGGCCCTAAATACTAATAAAGGGGGGGACCTAATGTCCTCCCCTCTGGCCCCCACCCCTGAGCGGCGGGTGGGGGCCCTAAATACCAATGGGGGACCTATTGTCCTCCCCCCGGCCTCCACCCCTGAGCGGCGGGTGGGGGCCCTAAAAAAAATGTGTCCCCCCCAGGTGACTAGGGGTCCCCAAACTTCTAGTCACCCCCTCCCCCCCCCCAAAAAAATGATCCCCCTACCTACCCCCCTCACCCTAAAAATAATGAGGGGGGACATTTAACTAAGAACCTGTAAAAAAAACAATAACTTTCCATTCAATGTTTTCTTTCTTCTAAAATCTTCTTTTTTCAGCCCAGACAAAGGCCAAATAAATATCCATAATAACCGACGCAATAAAAAAAAAAAACGAGCGCAAAAAAAAAAAAATCCATCTTCACCCGGCGAGGGCTCCGCGCAGACTGAGCTCTGCAGGGCGGGGGAAGGCTTATAAAGCCTTGCCCCGCCCTGCAATTAGGCTCAGAGCACTCTGATTGGTGGGTTTAAGCCATCCAATCAGAATGCTCTGACAGGTAAATGAAGAGACTGACAGGCAAGTCTCTACATTTACCTGTCACAGCACTCTGATTGGTTGGTTTGAAATCCACCACTCAGAGTGCTCTGTGTCATTTTACACAGCGTGGGAAAGTTCTGTGGAATTTTCCCACGCTGTGTAATTTGACTCATAACACTCTGATTTGTGGATTAAGTAACCAGTCAGAGAGTTATGAGTCAAATTACACAGCGTGGGAAAATTCCACAGAACTTTCCCACGCTGTGTAAAATGACACAGAGCACTCTGATTGGTGGATTTCAAACCAACCAATCAGAGTGCTGTGACAGGTAAATGTAGAGACTTACCTGTCAGTCTCTTCATTTACCTGTCAGAGCACTCTGATTGGATGGCTTAAACCCACCAATCAGAGTGCTCTGAGCCTAATTGCAGGGCGGGGCAAGGCTTTATAAGCCTTGCCCCGCCCTGCAGAGCTCAGTCTGCGCGGAGCCCTCCATGGGTGAAGATGGATTATTTTTTCAAATGTTTTTATTTATTTTTTTTATTGCGTCGGTTATTATGGTTTTTTTATTTTTATTTGGCATTTTTTGGGGCTGAAAATTTTTTTTTAGAAGAAAGAAAAGATCGAATGGTAAGTTTTTTTCTTTTTCGTTACAGGTTCTTAGTGAAAGGTCCCCCCTCATTATTTTTAGGGTGAGGGGGGTAGGTAGGGGGATACTTTTTTTTTGGGGGGGGGGGGGTGACTAGGGGTTTGGGGTCCCCTAGTCACCTTGGGGGGGACATTTTTTTAGGGCCCCCACCCGCCGCTCAGGGGTGGGGGCCAGGGGGGAGGACATTAGGTCCCCCCCCAATTTGTGTTTAGGGCCCCCACCCACCGCTCAGGGGTGGGGGCCAGGGGGGAGGACATTAGGTCCTCCCCCTTACTTTTGTTTAGGGCCCCCACCCACCGCTCAGTGGTGGGGGCCAGGGGGGAGGACATTAGGTCCCCCCCCCAATTTGTGTTTAGGGCCCCCACCCACAGCTCAGGGGTGGGGGTCGGGGGAGGACATTAGGTTCCCCCCCACTTTGTGTTTAGGGCCCCCACCCACTGCTCAAAAAATAAAAATAATAACAAAAAAATAAAAAATAAAAATGAATGCAGCTTCAGAATTAATCTAAATTGTATGCTGTCTAGGAGGTGGGAGGGTCTGGGAGGGAGGGTCTGCTGCTGATTGGCTGGAGTGTGTCTGCTGACTGTGAGGTACAGGATCAAAGTTTACTCAATGATAACGAATAGGGGGCGGACCGAACATCGCATATGTTCGCCGTCCGTGGCGAACAAGAAACACGCTATGTTCGCCAGGAACTATTCGCCAGCAAACCGTTTGGGACATCACTAACTACAACCCCTAAAGCCTTTCATGCTCCTAATTGGAGAGCTGGTTCTAACAGATTTAATGTAACCGGGCGCAATCATATTTTAAATTTTTTTATTCTTTCTATATATCATTACAGGTTTGCGCGGTAAAATTTAATAATATAGACCAATGTCTTCTCAACACCCTTTGTAACGCTCAATTGTTGATAAGATGGAAACAACTGCAGATTTCTGAGTTTGATAATGTTTATTACTTTAAATAAAAAAGATAATCAATTTGAACTGTCTCTTTAATTCCTGGCAGGTTATAACCAGCAGCGGTGTTTGAAGTTGTTTTAGGATAAGGTAAATTTAACACAACCAGCGAGAAGTTCCAAATTAGGATGCAGATAATTAATAAGTAGGTGTTGGAAACAAGATTATGAGTTGATGTGGAGCAGATAGCGAACCACTTAGATTTAGGATGGTTATATATTAAGTTTGAGCCAATCTGGTTTACTTAACTTATGAAGGAGTGATAATCCAAATTGGTGATAGAGATTCCACAGAGATTCGAGGTTGCAGCAGGCAAGAGAATATCCAAAAACAGTCCGAGGTCGTAGGAGAGGAGAAGGAGGGTAAATGATTAAACAGTCCGGGTCCGATACACAGTAGAAGTAAATATTCAGTTTGAAGTTCGTGGGAGCTTTCGAGTTGATCCAGCACTGTGGTGTTGACGCGGACTCTCTATGAACCCTGGGAACGACCACGTCATAGGAGGGGGAGTGGCCGCGCTCCGAGAACCCGGAAGTCCACGGTTAGCGAATGCCGGAAGGTCTGACAGAACCCCCCTCATAAGAAGCAGCCACCGGATGCTGTCAACGAGGTCTGGATGGGTAGCGAGCATGGTACGCGTTGATAAGTCGACGAGCATGCACCGCGGAGGACGACACCCATGAGTCTTCGTCAACTCCGTAGCCCTTCCACCGGACAAGATATTGTAAGGAACCACGATGGATTCGTGAGTCGAGAATCCTCTGAACCTCGTATTCCTCTTCACCTTGTACCAGAACGGGATCAGGAGTGGTATGAACATCCCTCATGAAAGGGTCGGAGTGGTGTGGTTTAAGCAACGACACATGGAAGACTGGATGCAGTTTCATGGTAGGTGGAAGTTTCAATCTAACCACGTTTTCGTTGATGAGTGACAATATACGAAAAGGGCCAAGGAAGAGTGAACTTAGTTTCTTTGAGGGACGGTTGGTAACAATGTTTTTTGAAGAGAGCCATACAAGATCACCAACCTTGTAAGTAGGGGAAGGTCGTCTACCAGTATCGAAAAACTTTTTCTGAGCAGATGATGCATTTTTAAGGTTATCACGTAACCTGAGGAAGAGGGCAGACATGAACGAGTTATGGTTGGAGACGTATGGATTAGAAGAAGGAAGTCCTTGATCGGGGAATGAAGAAGGATGGAATCCAAAATTTGAGAAGAATGGAGTCATTTTGCTACTAGTGTGTACCGAGTTGTTGTATGAGAACTCTGCCATTGGTAACCACGTGATCCAATCATCTTGTAAATGAGAGCAATAACACCGCAAGTATTGTTCAAGACATTGGTTAACTCTCTCTGTTTGTCCGTTGGTTTGAGGATGATAGGCTGAAGATAATTTACGTTGAATGTTGAGGGAGGAACACATCTCATTCCAGAATTTGGAGGTGAACTGTGTCCCTCTGTCTGATATGATTTCTTCAGGAAGACCATGGAGTTTCACGATGTTGTTGATGAATACTTTTGCAAGTTCAGATGAAGAGGGTAATTTCTTTAAAGGAATAAAATGGGACATCTTGGTGAAACGGTCTACCACCACCAGAATGGTGGTATGATGTTGAGAAGGAGGGAGTTCTACCAAGAAATCCATTGAGATGGACTGCCAAGGTCTTTCTGGAACAGGTAGGCTCAGTAATTGACCGAATGGTGGATGATGGTCAGATTTTGATCTCAGACAGGTTGGGCAGTTTTTGACATAAGATTCTATGGTTCTGTCCTGGCGAGGCCACCAGTAATATCTTTTAGACAGCTCCAGTGTTTTTCTTGTACCAGGATGACCAGCCAGAGGGGAATCATGAATCAAGGAGAGTATTTTATTCCTAAGTAAGGGAGGAATGTATAACCTGTCTTTGAAGTAGTACAACCCGTCCTTTTTTGATAGATTGTCTTGCTTGGGAAGTTCAAGATCTTCTTCTTTAAGATGTTTAATATCATCAGTTAATGACGAAATAATACCTATGATTTTAGGAGGTTGAGTTTCGTTTACAGGAAGATCTTGGTGAATTCTGGACAGGGCGTCTGCCTTTTTATTTCTGGATCCAGGTCTGTAGATGATTTGAAAATTGAAACGGGAAAAGAAAAGATTCCAGCGTACTTGTCTGGCAGAGAGTGTTTTGTTGGAATGAAGATATTCAAGGTTCCTGTGGTCGGTATAAACAATTACAGGAGTGCGTGTGTCTTCAAGTATGTGACGCCAGTTTTCGAATGCAGCTTTAATACTTAATAATTCTTTTTCTCCTACAGGATAATTTCGTTCAGCAGGAGACAAAGATCGTGAAAAAAAAGCTACTGGATGGAGAGGATCTTGAGGCGTTTGGTGTTGAGAGAGGACAGCCCCGATAGCTGTATCAGAAGCATCCGTTTCCATGACGTAGAGAAAAGCAGGATTAGGTAGTTGAAGAATGGGAGCACTTGTGAATCTCCGTTTTAATTCATCAAAGGCTGCTTGAGCCTCTTCGTTCCAAGCAAAGGACCGTTTACTGCTATTGAGCAGGTTGAGGGGATGAGCAACCTTAGAGTAATTCTTAATGAACTTCCTATAGAAGTTGGCAAATCCCAAAAAACGTTGTAAGTCTTTAGTATTAGTAGGAGTAGACCAGTTGACAATGCAATCTATTTTGGAGGTATCCATACTTATTGAATGAGGGGAGATAACATATCCCAAAAAAGTGATTTCATTGACTTCAAATATACATTTTTCTGGTTTTGCGTATAATTTGTGTGTTCTTAATCTGGATAATACCCATCTCACGTGTTTTCTGTGTTCTTCAAGGTTGTTGGAGTAGATGAGAATATCATCTAAGTAAATGATGACACAAACGTCTAGGAGATCTCGGAAGATATCGTTAATGAAATGCTGAAAGGTTGCAGGGGCGTTACATAGCCCGAAGGGCATGACAAGATATTCGTAAAGACCATATCGGGTTCTGAACGCCGTTTTCCATTCATCATTGGCCTTGATTCTAACAAGGTTATATGCCCCACGAAGGTCAAGTTTAGTGTAGATGGTAGCTGTTCTTAATCTTTCAATCAACTCATTGATCAGGGGAAGAGGGTAACGATTCTTAATAGTTATTTTATTTAAAGACCTGTAATCGATGATGGGGCGTATAGTCTGGTCCTTGTTTCTCACAAAAAACATGCTGGAAGCGGCTGGTGAACAGGAAGGTCTAATGAACCCCTTCCGGAGGTTTTCATCTAGGTATTCCTTGAGGGTTTTTAGCTCTGATTCAGAGAGGGGATAAATATGTCCAAAAGGGATAGGAGCACCAGGAACAAGGTCAATCGGACAATCATAGGGTCGATGAGGAGGAAGTGTCTCTGCTTCCTTTTTACTGAACACATCAGCGAACTCCGAATAGCTGGAAGGTATAGTGGATTCCCTAGTAACATGCAAAATGGGGATGTGTTGTAGACATGTTTTCTGGCAATATGCAGAGTTAAACGTGAGAGAGAAAGGAGCCCAGGTAATAAGTGGGTTGTGAGTCCGTAACCAGTCTATCCCTAATATTATAGGATAAAGAGGAGAATTTATGACATCAAAAACAAGAAATTCAGAATGGACATAATTAGTAGTAGTCCTTAAAGGGACAGTTTCAAGGCGAATGGGCCCCGAGGAGATTAAGGAGCCATCAATGACTCTGACAGAGACGGAATTACGTTTTTGAACACAAGGAATTTTATTTTTTGTAACAAAGGATGAGTCCAGGAACACCCCATTAGCACCGGAATCAATAATGGCCTTAGTCGTAATTCTTTCTTTGTCCCACTGTAATATGAGAGAGACAGAGGAGAAATGAGAGGTTGGTTTAGAAGGAAGTACACTCATTATAGTCGTGGTAGAACCATGCTTACCGCCTCTTGGACGTTTCAATAGGGGACAGTCTGGGACCACATGTTCTTGCGAAGCACAGTACATGCAGAGGTTCAGTTGTCTTCTTCTGGTTCTCTCTTCTGGAGTAAGAGGACTTCTCACAACCCCTATTTCCATAGGTTCAGCGGGAGTTATAGGTTTCTCCGGTGCCTTTGAAGAGGTGAAGGGTTTTTTCCATAGAGAGCTAGTGAGTGATTTCTCAGCTTTTCTTTCCCTAAGTCTTCTGTCGATACTGATTGACAGTTGAATAAGTGTATTTAGTGTAGTAGGTAGTTCAGTTCTGGAGAGCTCATCTTTGACAGCTTCAGATAACCCAATACGGAACTGGTTACGTAGAGTTATGTCATTCCACTGAGTTTCAGGTGCCCATCGTTTGAATTCAGCAATGTAATCTTCAACAGGCCGGTTTCTTTGCTGCAGTGTTCTAATGGTTAAATCTGCAGTCGCTTGTTTGTTTGGGTCTTCGTAAAGGAGAGACATGGCTTCAAAGAATTCATCCAGAGAATCCAATATGGGATCATCATTCTCAAGAAAGGAATGAGCCCAGGCCATGGGTTCACCTCTCAAAAATGAAATAACAGAACAAACTTTAGATCTTTCTGTGGGATATGATCGGGGTTTTAATGCAATCAACAACTTGCAAGAATTGATGAACTCTCGGTATTGGGACCTGTCTCCAGAGAATTTTTCGGGGTTGGAGACAGCAGGGTCACTAGCCGAGTGTGTAACTGTGTGAGGAGTATGGGTTTGCAAGTCCCTTACATAAGTAAGGATTCTTTCATTGGTGATCTGTAGATCTTGCATGCCTTGAGTGAGAGTATCCACCCTTTGGTTTAATCTGGTGATTTCAGAAGTGAGATCTGCTGTATCCATTAATTAGGCTGGATCAATCTGTAACGCTCAATTGTTGATAAGATGGAAACAACTGCAGATTTCTGAGTTTGATAATGTTTATTACTTTAAATAAAAAAGATAATCAATTTGAACTGTCTCTTTAATTCCTGGCAGGTTATAACCAGCAGCGGTGTTTGAAGTTGTTTTAGGATAAGGTAAATTTAACACAACCAGCGAGAAGTTCCAAATTAGGATGCAGATAATTAATAAGTAGGTGTTGGAAACAAGATTATGAGTTGATGTGGAGCAGATAGCGAACCACTTAGATTTAGGATGGTTATATATTAAGTTTGAGCCAATCTGGTTTACTTAACTTATGAAGGAGTGATAATCCAAATTGGTGATAGAGATTCCACAGAGATTCGAGGTTGCAGCAGGCAAGAGAATATCCAAAAACAGTCCGAGGTCGTAGGAGAGGAGAAGGAGGGTAAATGATTAAACAGTCCGGGTCCGATACACAGTAGAAGTAAATATTCAGTTTGAAGTTCGCGGGAGCTTTCGAGTTGATCCAGCACTGTGGTGTTGACGCGGACTCTCTATGAACCCTGGGAACGACCACGTCATAGGAGGGGGAGTGGCCGCGCTCCGAGAACCCGGAAGTCCACGGTTAGCGAATGCCGGAAGGTCTGACACCCTTTTTATTTCATTATGGTATGTATTAAACCTCGTCTTAAAGGCATATTTATAGCAGGCAATCTTGTTTGGTTTTATTTCTATCAATGAGTAGTTCTTCCCTTTTGGACATATTGATCCCTCTTATTTATTTTTCAATACTATTCTTGTTGTATCCTCTTTGTATCAATTTCTGTTTTATGAGTTCTGCCTGTATCATAAAGTCTTCAGTTTTGGAACAATTCCGTTTGACCCTAGTCAATTGACTTTTCGCTATCCCTTCTAAGCCATGGGTGATAATGACAAC
This sequence comes from Pelobates fuscus, assembly GCF_036172605.1. Taxonomy (NCBI): domain Eukaryota; kingdom Metazoa; phylum Chordata; class Amphibia; order Anura; family Pelobatidae; genus Pelobates; species Pelobates fuscus. The sequence goes on along the minus strand of NC_086318.1, from coordinate 104,011,415 downwards.
TGGTTTTGTGCGCATAACTATTCCCATCCGTTGGTTTGAAATAACATTTTGTATGTATTCCATCAATTTCACTGGTTATAGTGACATCTAGAAATGTTATGGATTTTTTGCCCAAAATTGGAGTGAACTTTAAATTGAAATTGTTATTATTAAGATAACTTGTGAAATCCCCAAAAGATATGTCGTCCCCCTTCCAAATGATGATTACGTCATCAATAAAACGCCGCCAGTTAACCATTTCATTCATAATGTGTTCGTTTTGTTTGTATTTTTACCCTGCCAGAACTACATTGCATTAACATATAACAACAGAGCAGTTGTAAAATACTCATCCGTTATATTATGGAAATTGTTGGAGAGTTTTCTGGCAAGAGAAGGAAAATCTGGTATTTTGTTTGATATTGATGTAAAGGTTTCTGTTATTATGATAAAGTTGAATGGGGCCATAGATCTCTGGCGTGGATTCAGTTTGCAGATGCAGTTTTTGTATAGAGCTATATGCTTTTAATTGCTCCAGATCAGTAACTGACTCATATAGCCCTGTAGTAATGATTCTTATAGAGAATCATTGCTTCACTCAGATTGGCTCTGAAAATTGGCTTTGAAAAGCTTCCAAAATGTAAACTGGTTGAGATTCTAAGAGGAAATGGCAGACTAGCAGCTGCATGTCTGAAATAAACACAGAAGGAAAAATAATCTTTATGTTTGAAATTTCACATAATTTAACAATTATAAGCAGGAGTCATGTTTAACACAGAGAATACCTTTAAATAGTATTTTGCAAGTTCCAGTAATGAACTATTGAGCTTCTGTTTCCTTAAACCTAGTTTGATATTCTCTGCTGAATTATCGTTTTGTGGGGGGTACCTGATTAACTAATTTCTTACCGAAAAAACAATCTTGGAAACTTAAAGGGACACTATAGGCACCCAGACTACTTAATCTCGTTGAAGTGGTCTGGGTGCAGTGTCCCTGTCACACTTAGTCCTGCAATGTAAAACATTGAAGTTTTTACATTGCAGCACTAAGATGGCCTCTAGTGGCTGTCTACCAGAGAGCGACTAGAGGCGCTTCCAGGAGGTTAGCGCACTCCAGATCCCCTAACTAACGCTGGACGTCCTCACACATGCATGTGCATCCCCCCCCTAGTCAGAAGACGTCAGAGGAGGCAGAGTGCCAACCTCGTCACTGGAATCTGGTGAGTAAGTAAAGGTTTTTTTTTTTTAACCCTTTATCAACCGAGGAGGGGGGGGGGGGGGGGTCAGAGGGAACTATGGTGATAGGAATACATATTTTTAATCCATGCACTTTAATATACCTTGAAGTTACCTTTGGATGTCTTCCATAGAAGTTCCATAGAAGTTTCATCACTGATTCTTTGAACTGCTTATTATAAAGCACCTCTAAACTTGTATTTAAAACAAGAAATAAGTGTTGTCACACCATTCTTTCACTGTAATTTACTGCTTCAGGAAGCAAACCTTTGGAACTGTAAACGTTGTCAAGGACTCACGGTTTTTACTGCATCCGTCTCAGCAGCAGCTGCTTTCACAAGCTGAGAAAAGTTGCAAAATACCAGAAAAAAAAAGTTGTAAAAAGTTACAATTTCTGGAGATCATAAATTCTTTTTTTTGTTTTGTGTGTGTGTGTGTGTGTGTGTGTGTGTGTTTTTGAATAATCCACTGCAGAAGTCTAGGTGAATTTAAACAATGTCGTCACTAGAGACGCTAGTTGCTATTTTATTCTTCCACAAAATGTTAATTATGTAAATAAATGACACCCTTCATCCAGTGTTTTGTACCCCATACATGATGTCCCACAGTACATGCTGTAAATGAAGAATGAGCAGAAAGATGTAATGATGTATGTACTTCCGAATGGTATGAGCTCTCAAAAAGGGGAACTATTAGTCATATTGATAATGCTGTCACGGGATAGTATTGTGTTTATATTCTTGATTTAAATATATTTATATTTACATGTAACAGTATTTTTACATTATCCATAAAAGGCAGATTTCTCTTTTCCTAGTCATTAAGTAGATATAGCTGTCATTATAATACAGCTCGACAGAATTCATATTGATCAATAAGCTGGAGCTATATAAACAATAACTAATAATAATAATAATATTAATCAAGAGTGCAACATAAAAGTCTGTGTTAAAAAGGTAAGAACTGATAAAAACCTGGGTCAACTGTGCTGGGAATTAGTCCTGCAACCGTGATGTTTAAGCAAATAAGAAAGGTACCATCACTGGAACACTAACCAGTGATCAATCTCTGTCAGATTTAAAGTGCAAAATACTTCCTCTTACACATTAAAACGACTATGTTATCAAGTCAATAACTGCCAATCTTCTGTATTTTCTAACATCTTACATTCAAATTTTTGTTTATACATTTTGTTAATTTGTTTGGGTCTCTTACATTCTTTTTGGAATCTTGCTGAGCAAGCGTTTCACTCCACTAAGATCTTAAGTGCAAGTTTGATAAGCCAATGGTCTCCCTGTTTAGAAAGGTGGTATGACCGCTAAGCTATAATCTTTAGACACTGGTTAAAACTGTTTGGGTAGGAGTACTACCCAATTACAAAGTATATTTATGTTATTATTATGCCTATGTACCTATATTACAGAACATTATCCTTTTATTAAATAATTACCTAATCCATTACATGGAATAGGCAGTGAGTCATTTTCTTAGAAAAGTTACGTGGTTAGCGATCGGACAGTTTTATGATAGATATGGGCCCAGTTTGGCATGCTCTGTATTTTTTTTCAAAGTACTCTTGAAATATTACTTCCTGGAAGAATTCCAACCTGGTCATTACTTGTGTTGACAATGAAAATGTACTTTACTTTAGAGTTTGAGGAGACGAAGGGCAAAACCATTGACACACCTAAATTTGCACTTCCTAAATTCTGCACTTCCTAAAATTAGGAAACATCTTATTTTACATCTTATTTTGCAGTGTTCTTTAGTTCTTCAGTGCACTCCCAAAAAAGTGAGAGTGTAAGTAAAAAAAAAAAAGTTTATCTGAGAATGGCACAAATCATAAGGCAAACAAATCATATGTTAATGATTTCCTTTGTCTGATAATATACACCAGGAGTGCCTAAAAGATAGATCTAAGATGTTTTGAAACAACAGATTCCGTGATGCGTTGTCATTCTAAAAGCAGACAAAGCATTGTGTGAGTTGTAGTTCTACAACAACATCTGGGGATCAGCCTTTTGGGCACCCCTGATATACAATATTATTACACCCCTGATATACAATATTATTACACCCCTGATATACAATATTATATAATAAAATTATTAATTTTATTACAACATGATATACAGAGCTATAAAAGGTAACATATTTATATTAATAGCATGTTGATTCGAAGAGACATCTCATTGAAATAATAGAATCAAGAAGGTGCAATTGCAAATTGTGCCAGTTTATTTATTTGCCTTTTGGATCAAAACAAGGTTGTGCGAAAGATTGGACTTTAAGATTTTGGTCTTGAGTCAATGTAAATTGCTATGTTACTATCTACTATTGTAAGTGATTTTATTGCCCAAAGTCCACAATACACATGTGCAATTTGTTTCGGTCCGAATTTAAATTCGGATGAAGTTTGGCAATTCGGACATTCGGATGCTTCCGAATCGCCGAAATTTCCAAAGTGCCGAATTTTCGAAGTGCCGAACCAAACCGAACTGTGGTAGTACCGAATTGTCTAAGTCCCAAAGTGCCGAATTTCGAAAGTGCCAAACCGAATTGCTGAAGCGCCGAACTTCGGAAGTGCAGAAGTGCTTCAGATTTCTGAAAAGTGGCAAAATAGGAAAGGGTGGGAAAATTAAGGGAATGATGACAGGAATCTAACTGTCAGGATCCTATCCTGACAACCAACATATTGCTTTATTTTATTGCTGCAATACCTGTTTCTCGCCTCTAGTGGCCTTCCTATCCACTAGTCAATCCTCAGTTGCTCTCACCTGCTTCTTCCAAGTCTGCTATAAAAGGCCACACCTAACTCTTCACATGGCCTTTACAATGAAGTCAGTGTTCTGACATAGAACTTCTGATCCTGGCTCCTGCAAACATCCAGTATTTATCTGCATTATTTCAATCTGAAGATACTTACCTACTTGATCTACCATATTGAAGAGACTTAACTGCTTCAACTATTCCAACTCTGCATGATCCTGTAAGCAACCTGTATTACATCATACTGGAATCTACTTACCTGTCTCAACTACTGCAACTCTGCATGATCCTGTAAGCAACCTGTATTACATTATATTGAAGTACTTACCTGTCTCAACTACTGCAACTCTGCATGATCCTGTAAGCAACCTGTATTACATTTTATTGACGTACTTACCTGTCTCAACTACTGCAACTCTGCATGATCCTGTAAGCAACCTGTATTACATTATATTGAAGTACTTACCTGTCTCAACTACTGCAACTCTGCATAATCCTGTAAGCAACCTCTACTATATTATACTGAAAGTACTTACCAGCTTTAACCATTTCAACCCTGTATCATCCTGAACCTGGCTGCAGTGTGAAATTCCACAAACTACTAATCTATTTGGGAATAACATCAAACCTACTTGTATATAAAATACTTTATTCATTTACTTTCAAGATATCCTGTTTGCGGCATATTGCCTTTATTCTGTTTTACTCTCAAAGTATCCTTTTTGTGGCATATTGCCTTAATTCTTTCTTTCAAGTAAACTGTTATTTCTAAAAAGACAAATAAAGTTTCAACCAATAACCCTGGCAATCGTCTCCTCTCTGACCTGCTCAGGGACATGACACTAACCCTAACCCTCCCCCTAACCATACCCTAACCCTAGTAGGGGTAGGAGAAGGGCTAGGCTTGGGGTTAGAGGTAGGTATGGTTAGTGTTAGGGAATTTCTGAAGTACCGAATTTCCGAAGCCCCGAACCTCGGAAGTGCCGAACCAAACCACATTTTTGGCCCATGCACATCCCTAGTCCAAAAATCCAGTAAGATACAAAAAGTTATGTGGGTAGCTCTCCCTAAAATATTAAACAACCCCTATGTATTTTGTTCTTTAACCCCTTAAGGACACATGACATGTGTGACATGTCATGATTCCCTTTTATTCCAGAAGTTTGGTCCTTAAGGGGTTAATGTAAGAGTCTGACAAATGTGTCCTCCAAATTTTGAGCTACTAAATATCTCAGATTGTCTTCCTATATACTACTTTTATTTTGTTTTTAGTTCTGTTCAGAGTCTGCCCTCTCCATTATGCTGCTTAGAAAATATTGTAAACTCGTTGAACCTCTGCTATGGAATTCTACAAATTATTCCAATATTGTAATTTGGTCTTTAGAAAAAACTTTACCATTGTATAGAAAAATTATGCATAAACATTTAAATAAACAATCTAATTTGTAAAATGTAATACTGTGGATTTCCTAATTTTCACCAATAATTCTGGACTATGTAGAGCAAATACTACAAGAAAAGGGGTTAATTACATTTGGGTCTCAAAGTGGGACTTTCTTTCCCAAACAGGGACAAAAGTTGTTTTAGTGGCACGTTAGCTCCCTACAGTGCTCCCCTATGTCAAGGCCACCCCATGGTGCAGAAGGGGTTAAAAACCTGTCACATACTTGAGTCCAGCACCGATGTCCCTTGAAGTTGGATCAGGCACCACCTCTGCTTCTTCCCCACTGATGTCTGCCCCGCCGGAGACCTAATGCGCATGCACGGCCACTCTCGCATTAGTACTTATGGGTGACGCTGGATGTTCTCATGCAGAGCGTTAAGACATCCAGCGTCAGTTAGGCGACCAAAAGACACTTAACAACCCGGAACTCTGGTAGACAGCCACTAGAGGTGGTGTTAACCCTCAAAGGTAATTATTGCAGTTTCCTAAAAATTGCAATAATTGCCTTTGCAGGGTTAAGGGACCTGAAAATATGCACCCAGACCACTTCAATAAACTGAAGTGGTTTGGGTCCCTTTAGTGTCCCTTTAAAAAGCAGCTTCAAATTCACTAAAATTAAATAACTTGACTGAAGACTGGATAAAAAAAAAATCAGACATTCTGTGATGTTTCAAATAAAGCTAATTTGCAGATGAGATGATTTATAGCTGCAGTAGCAAAAGGAAAACTGAGATAAACATGGCTTGCGCAATAAATCTTGCTTGTTTATTGTCTACATGCTTCCTTGAACTACTATATTTGATTACTGTTAAAATTTAAGCCAAGAAAGCCTGGATGGCAAAACAACCACTTTTTCTAAAGCAACTGTTTTGACCTAATATTTGCATTTCTGTTTTCATTTCACTACATATATTATAATTTAAAATATACGGTAATCTAAAAGTATATTGGAGTAAACATCAGTGGCAGAGAAATCTACAAGCTTAGCAAGGTGTGTGTGTGAGTGATTGTGTGTGTGTGTGATCTTCAACTTTATTTTATCTTTCTTTTATAGTTCAAGTGTTCACATCACCATACATGGTAATTTTACATCTGATGTCATCATCTTACTTTGAAGGGACACTCCAGACCCCTATAGCACTTTAGCTTGCTGAAATGCTTTATGTGTGAAGAGCGTGTCCTTTTTAATACATTTTACACAAAGTGCAGATTTGAATAGAAATTGGTACTTTTGTCATATTAACTTTGTTACACCCTTCTGGCTTTCAACCAAACAGTTACTTCCTGGTTGTTTTTAGCTCAGTGGAGCTAAACTTGAGATGCAGACAACTGCCCAGAGCATGTGCCACTCTAATTGAGCTGCGCTGGAAAGTTTGTGATTGGACAGCCACAGAATGGCTGGGCAGGGTTAGAAGAAACTGATTTGCAAATTCTTTAGCCACGAGATTTGCAGCTTTTGCAAACTGTTTTTAGATTTATCTTCAATGGAAAAGAAAATATGCATTTAAACGCATATTTTTATTGGGGGTATATCTACTAAATGGTAATGTATTTGTATTTGGGCAGTGTCCCTTTAATATCTATATGCCAGTCATACTGTACCGTAGGATTGACGCATACTTCTAGTAGTATGTGTGTCTGTGTGTGTGCATAAATACAGCACTCCTACCTTGACATTGTAAACATAAATGCAAATTCCTTTCTTCCATTAGGGTGGCTATACATGATTGTTCTGTTCTTTGATTCTTCATTATGTGGGTTATAATGACCCCACTGTTGACATTTCCATCTTTTATTGTGTATTTATTTATATATCGTATATAATAGTTGTTATTTTCTTTGTATTAGAGCAGTGGTTCCCAACCCAGTACTCAAGTACCTCCTAACAGTCCAGTATTTGGGGATTACCCAGTTGTGTTTAAGGTGCTTTTTGAAAAAGAAAAAAAAAACACTTTAGACACAAGAGGGTAATCCCTAAATCCTGGGCTGGTAGGGGTACTTGAGGACTGTGTTGGGAACCCCTGTATTATAGGAATTCAGACTTCCAATATTGCTTCCATGTATTCCAGGACAGAAATACAAGCAGCCTATTTTCAGGTCTTGCATTAGAAAAAAACCTCTCCTAATATAAACTTTGCATACACTGTGTTGCTGCCACTACAACAGTCATGAGCAGGCCCAGACAGCGGGGGCGGAGCTTCCCGTGTGTCAGGGGCGGAGCTAAGTGCCGGATAACTGCTGCAGGGGAAGCAGCACCAAACAGTCTCCAGGAGCTGCACTGCCTCCACAATGAACTCCACAGGTAACTGTGTGATTGTCAGTGAGTGTGACTGGCTGTATCTCTGTGACTGTCTGCCTCTGTGTCTGTGTGTGTGTGTGTGACTGTCTGCCTGTGTCTGTGTGACTGTCTGCCTGTGTCTGTGTGACTGTCTGCCTGTGTCTGTGTGACTGTCTGCCTGTGTCTGTGTGACTGTCTGCCTGTGCGTGTGTGTGACTGCCTGTGCGTGTGTGTGACTGCCTGTGCGTGTGTGTAACTGCCTGTGTGTGTGTCTGTGTGTGTGTATATGACTGTCTGCCTGTGTGTGACTGTGTGTGTGTGTGTGTCTGTGGCTATGACTGTCTGCCTGTGTTTTTGTGTGTGTCTGTCAGCGTGTGTGTCTGTGTGCGCATGACTGTCTGCCTGTGTGTGTGCGCGTGACTGTCTGCCTGTGTGTGTGCGCGTGACTGTCTGCCTGTGTGTGTGCGCGTGACTGTCTGCCTGTGTGTGTGCGCGTGACTGTCTGCCTGTGTGTGTTTGTGTGGCTGTCTGTCTGTGTGTGTATGTCTTCCTGTGTGTGTGTGTGTGTGTGGATGGCCGCCTGCCTCTGTGTGTGTGTGTGTGTGTGTGCCTGTCTGCCTGCCTGCGTGTATGTGTGTGGCTGTCTGCGTGTGTGTGTGGGTTTCTGCCTGTGTGTGTGTGGCTGTCTGCCTGTGTGTATGTATGTGGCTGCCTGTTGTGTGTGTGTGGCTGTGTGTGATGGTCTGCATGTAAGTATGTGTGTGTAAGACTGTATTTGTGGCTGCAGGTGTGTGTGTGTGTAAAACTGTATGTGTGGCTGTGTGTGTGTGGCTGTCTGTCTGTAATTGTGTGTGAGTGTGTTTATCTACCTGTAACTGTGTATGTGTGTTACTGCCTTTACCTGAGTGTTTCTGTCTGATCCTGTGTATGTGACTATCTGCCTGCGACTATGTGCATGTGGTGGATTTGACAGTGTATATGTATAACTGTGTGCATCTGACTGTGGAAATGTGTGCACATAACTCTGCAAAAATATACACCTGCATTCACACACAGGCCTAAATGCATGTTTTTATCTGAATTAAATAACCATCACACACAGCCAATAAACCCAGCACAAATATCACATACAACCAATACACGCATATCACACACAGTCATCACATCTATCACATACACAGACAACACAAACATTACATCATATGTGAAGATTTTTCGCACAGGGCGCCTAAAGACCTAAGGCCATCCCTGAGTTCAGCAACATCTGGGGGGCTGGGATTTGAGGACCCATGAAGTAGATCATATGGAATGACAAAAAAAGCAGCCAATAGTGCTCTCTATATAGATAGGTAAGTCTCAATAAGGTAAATAAAAATATACTTACAATAGAGTGAGCAGACACAAGAGCTGCTCACCCAGCGCTGCAGCCCCAGACAGGGGCAGGCAGTCCACCAGGAAACATACCTGCTTGCAGGGCCGCCACCAGAAATTTTGGGGCCCCTAACTGAGCTCAGGGTCTGGGCCCCACCTCCAAAACCGCCCACAGAGACCGCCTCCAAATCCCGCCCACAGGAATACACACACAGACACAAACACATTCACTGATACAAAAGGACACAGATACACACACACACACACACACACAGATACATATTAACAGACACACATACTGATACGCATATAGGCATACATACTGACACACACATACTGAGACATACACACATATACAGACACACAGGCGTACATAGTGACAGACACATACTAACATACATACAGACACACATGCATAAGGACATACAGACACAGACACATTCATAATGACATACAGACATACATTCATACTGACATATACACATTCATATTGACATGCAGACATACATACACTGACATTCATACACACATAATGACATGCATACAGATAGACATACATGCATACAGACATACATTCATACACACAGACATACATAGACACAAATAGACATACAGACAGGCAGACATACACACATACACACACACAAACAGACATACATAAACCCAGACAGACATACACACAGACAGACATACAGACATACATACACACATACACAGACAGACATACATACACACAGACAGACATACAGACAGACATAGTCACAAACAGACATACAGACAGACAGACATACACACAGACAGACATACATACACACATACACACACACACAAACAGACATACATACACACAGACAGACATACAGACATACATACACACATACACAGACAGACATACATACACACACAGACAGACATACATACACAGACATACAGACATACATACACACAGACACACAGACAGACAGACAGACATACACACACACACAGAGCTCATTTTCCAGCCACCCTCCTGTTTCTTACCTTGTCCTTGCAGGAGGGTGGCTGGCTGGGGCTGATGGGACTGGCAGTCGGCTGGCTCTCCCTCTTCATTGTCGGGCGGGCGCTCCTCCCGCGCGGAGTGAGCTGGGAGGAAGTGACCACTTCCTCCCAGCAGCACTTGCGCAGCGGCGTCATTTTTTTTTTTTAAAGGGCCCCGGTCAGCGCTATACCACGGCCACAGCGCTGACCGGGCCCCTGAAGATATGGGGCCCATCGGGTGGCCCTAAGTGCATGGGCCACCCGATGGGCCCCATCAGTGTGCGGGCGCCGGTGCAATTGCACCGGCAGCAGTTCCGCTGCTACACGTGGGGCCCGGGCGTCCGGGCCCCCCAGGGCCGCCGGGCCCGTAACAACCGTTATGGTTGTCACCCCCTGATGGCGGCCCTGCCTGCTTGCACCCATAATTTGGGATGTTCCCTGACATTTTAAGGGCATTAATCTTTCCAGGATTGCATGGAAAATATAAAAAGTTTACTCCTATCACCATGGCCCCTTCAGTGATTTGGAGTGGTCATAGTGCCCGGAGTCTCTATGAGCAGAATGTTGCTATCTAACACTGTACATACCGAGTTTAATCCCTTTGCTGTGGAGGTGTAATTCCCCTCCATCAGCATCATTTGAATGGGTGACGTCAGTCAGCCTGGAACAAGAGTTCAAGACTGGCCAATGTCTATTCTATGCAACTTTCATTACACTGAATGTCGTCGGGCATAGGCTGAAAGTAGTCAGCAAATACTCTCAGACAGTAAATGGGGATGAACATGGCCTTTATATCTCTGGAGAAGCCAGAAGCAAATCACCAGTAAGCATTGAGGCCTGTGGGGAATTGATTAAAGGGGAAAAAGTAATTGCTAAACTTTTTGGGGAACCGGGCCAGGTTACTCATGGCATCATCGCCACTACAACCACCTTAATAACCACTACAGGGTTGTAGTGGTTAACCCCTTAAGGACCAAACTTCTGGAATAAAAGGGAATCATGACGTGTCACACACGTCATGTGTCCTTAAGGGGTTAAGATGATTGGAGTAAACCTTTAAAGGGTTAAAAAAAACTGCTACCATAAATATATGTAATATCTGACATTTCTCCATTGATCATGGGTTTTGATGTAATAAACATCTTAGTGTGGCTTGGTTAGCAGGTCTTATATTTATAAGAAGATGTGTTTATATAGAATCAATTTACTTTTGTTGAAAAGAATAGGAGACAGTTATATTATTCTAGACTTGAGAATAGCTTGTTTTTATGGATAACTGTCTAGAGAAAATGGCTAAAATATTCATTAAAAAGGTCAGACAGAACTAAGTATGATGCTTCTCATCAGGGAGTGACAGTGGGATGTGTTCACACATGCAGAGAATCTAAGTAAAATAAATAGTTGTTAAATTAAACTAATATACCCATGAACTTAAGTTGTCCAACAATATTTTGACCCATTAAATCATTAACATGGTTAAATATATAAACCAGTGATCATTTAGCGAAAGTATACTTTTGAATGCTGTATGTCTGGTTAACCACAATCTAAACTTATAGAGAAAATAATACTGTGCATCTTTATTCTTAACCAAAGGAAAACCCCATAAACCTTGAACAGATTAGAGGGCAAAGTAAGTTGTAGGTTCTTCAGTTTGATAGAGATGTAAAGTCTACAAAAGATGGATACTGCACAAAGGATTTGTTATTGACTTAATGTACTACAAAGTATAACAATCTAGTGCAATATATTTATTCAGAAAATTACAAAATACAAATAAATAAGACAATAACGTAAAAGAGCAACAAATTCACTGATTAGAAGTAAGGAAAGTCACCTTGGATCTGACCTACAATAAAGCTTCATTATTCCAATTAGCGTGAGCTCAGGGATTTAACTTCATCAAGGTTACTAAATTACTAAATTGGGAAATGTTGGGAATTCAAAGTGAATTTCAAATTTCAGAACCAACAACATGTTTTCCATTCAGTGACACCCACTCGACGGCCATCTTGCAAAGAGTTACTATTTACTAAATCAACTGCTTGTATCTTACTATCAACCTACAATTTGTAACACTCACATGGGTTATTCATTAGCAATGTTGAAAGAGTGTGAATTATCAGGTACTTAAAGTGAATTTAAAATTAACTACTGATGTTAGGCCAAAATTCCAGTCAGTTATGTTTTTTTCAGTTCTGCTTTTTTTTTTTGACAAAAACTGTAAAAAAAATTGAATTCACCTTAAATTCCCAACAATTCATACTGATATATAATCATATATTTTTCTTTTGTTTATACATAATCTCAACTATGTGCAACTTTTATTACACATATTTCTAGGGAATTAATTCAATAAGGAACCCTTGTAAATGCTTTGTTGCAATTGAGAATCCTTGGAGAAACGGTCAGTTAGCAGCTGCTAACGTGAATATTTACTTTAAATGACCATTCCAGTCCAAGTAGAAAAAAGTAAACTAAAAAATATATATATTTTTCTGTTTCTAGTTCTTTCAAAATAAAAATAAAAACAACAACAAAAAGGCCCATTGGAAATCTGCATAGGGACATGGTACAATAGACAACATGTTCATGTGAGGAGAACAGTTGCTTTTTCTTAACCGCTTTACGACAGGCGACTTGTCAGAACTGCCATGTTGTAAAGGGATTTGTTCTAACTCCTTGTCAAGAAGGGATTAATAAATACAACTCAATACTCACCCGCTCACTCTTTACCTACTCACCCCTTTGTAGACAGAAGTGTCATAACCCCATTGCCCTGTTTGTATGTTCAGGTGGTGATTGAATCAGGAACAGCTATGTTAAATTGAATTACTGCTGAAATCAAGAGTTGGCGATCTTTGTCAGTTCAACTTCTGTGCTTCTGTACTGCATCTGTATTTGTTGGCAGACTATGAATAAAGTTAGTTGGTAATAAAAAACAAGCAAACAAAATAAAATGGCTGATTGAAAAACATTTGAAATAACACACCATAATATCCAAATTCCTGAGGAAATGCTGGCTTAGTGTGATGGCTGTATAGTCCATAACAGATGGACTGCAGAGTTTTGTAATCTTACTGTGGGCAAATCGTCCATAGAAAGATCTGTGGAAATATCAGCCAGACTATACATTTCATATATTTAATATGTGTTTTGAAAAACGACTTTTGTCTCTGTAAAGTAATCATTAGCCCTTAATCTGATTTGGCTTCTTACTTTGGGTAAAGGCATATTATTTTATTTTTATCGGTGAGGTAAAGTTATAGGTAAGCTACAGGAGCATGGCCAATGTTACATTTTAACAGCTGTATTCCAAAAGCAGGTATTTGTTTAGGCAGGATTAACTGTACTCGCATTGAGCCTGTGCCAGGTTTTGCCAAGGACTAGTAGTAGGGAAGTTGGCAGTTGTATCTCCTCTTGCGCAGATCTTTGTTGGCCGTGATACAGAAGCTGCCTCAAAAAAAAAAAAAAAAAAAAAAAAAAAATAAGAGCAAAATAAAAACACAGTTGAAAGACAGAAACTGTGTCCAAGATTGGCTCAAGCTGCACTGTGCTTGCAATTCCAGCACATTGTGAGAGTCTGGCTGAAAATGGACATCACTGAGGTCTGTATGATTGAGTGGTCTGATCCTTTACGTGGTAGTTGGAACACAGGAGTTTGAGCAACACGGATTAAAGCACTACTGTCAACAGAGGAATATAAAAACATTATTTTAAGGTTTCTCATAACAGTTTTCTTGTATTAACAAGCTTAAAGGATGGACTCATGTTGACATGATCAGTTAAACAACTTCTGTTATTCTGTGTATATAGTTCCTCTGGACTAAACTGCCCTGTTCTGTACTGATTTAGTTTAGGTGGATTTGGTTACTTTAGTATTTGTTCTCTGGGCAATCCTCCCTGTTTGGTTAATTTAATATTCCCTATTACTTGTCTGGCCCCAAGAAGTAGATCTGGTCCTTCAACTTAGAACTTGGTGGCAAAACCCTTGTTGGCAATTACAGAGGTCAGACATTTCTTGTAGTTGGCCACCAAGTTTGCATACATTGCAGGAGGGATTTTGTCCCACTCCTCTTTGCAGATCCTCTCCAAGTCATTAAGGTCTCGAGGCTGACGTTTGGCAACTCGAACCTTCAGCTCCCTCCACAGATTTTCTATGGATTAAGGTCTGGAGACTGGCTAGGCCACTCTAGGACCTTTATGTGCTTCTTATTGAGCCACTCCTTTGTTGCCTTGGCTGTGTGTTTTGGGTCATTGTCATGCTGGAATACCCATCCACGACCCATTTTCAATGCCCTGGCTGAGGGAAGGAGGTTCTCACCCAAGATTTTACGGTACATGGCCACGTCCATTGTCCCTTTGATGCGGTGCAGTTGTCCTGTCCCCTTAGCAGAAAAACACCCCAAAGCATAATGTTTCCACCTCCATGTTTGACGGTGGGGATGGTGTTCTTGGGGTAATAGGCAGCATTCCTCCTCCTCCAAACATGGCGAGTTAAGTAGATGCCAAAGAGCTTGATTTTGGTTTCTTCTGACCCCGACACTTTCACCCAGTTCTCCTCTGAACTATTCAGATGTTCATTGGCAAATTTCAGACGGGCCTGGACATGTGCTTACTTGAGCAGGGGGACCTTGCGGGGCTGCGGGATTTCAGTCCTTCACGGCATAGTAGGTTACCAATTGTTTTCTTGGTGACTATGGTCCCAGCTGCCTTGGGATCATTAACAAGATCCTCCCGTGTAGTTCTGGGCTGATTCCTCACCATTTTATTGATCATTGAAACTCCACGAGGTGAGATCTTTCATGGAGCACCAGACCGAGGGAGACTGACAGTTATTTTGTGTTTTTTCCATTTGCAAATAATTACACCAACTGTTGTCACCTTCTCACCAAGCTGCTTGGTGATGGTCTTGTAGCCCATTCCAGCTTTGTGTAGGTCTACAATATTGTCCCTGACATTCTTGGGCAGCTATTTGGTCTTGGTCATGGTGGAGAGTTTGGAATCTGATTCATTGATTGCTTCTATGGACAGGTGTCTTTTATACAGGTAACACGCTGAGATTAGGAGCACTCCCTTTAACCCCTTAAGGACCAAACTTCTGGAATAAAAGGGAATCATGACATGTCACACATGTCATGTGTCCTTAAAGGGTTAAGAGAGTGCTCCTAATCTCAGCTCGTTATCTGTATAAAAAACACCTGGGAGGGCAGAATTCTTGCTGATTGATAGGGGATCAAATACTTATTTCACTCATTGACATGCAAATCAATTTATAACTTTTATGACATGGGTTTTTCTGGATTCTTTTTTTTTTCTGTATCTCAATATTAAAATAAACCTACCATTAAAATTATAGACTGATCATTTCTTTGTCAGTGGGCAAACGTGAAAAATCAGCAGGGGATTAAATACTTTTTTTACCTCACTGTAGATAGGCAGAGATCGGGACCAGATGATGGTGTTTCCCTTTGGAGAAATTTTAAAGATCTCACACATCCATTAGAAATACAGTCCTTAACCACTCTTGATACAGTTTGTAACAAGTGTAGTGAAGAGGGTTAACACAGCACTCTCAACCTATCACTGCAGTCCAGGTTGGAGTGAATTAACAATTATGTGAAAGTGTAAATTTTGCATCATCAATGTAGATGAAGAGAGCGGAGGCTAATGGTGCTGAGGAGACACAAGTTTTTTTTTTGTTTTTTTTGCCAAACCCTACCGCACGGTTTGACAGCAACAAAAACCCCAAAACAAATTATGGCACAAAACAACAGAATCTCAACACAATAACTACTACACCCCATAGCTTTTCCCTTCAGACATAGGATCTACACATACATTTTATGCAAAATGTAGCCTTTATTTGAGAAGGATGATAAAATGTTATCAACGGTAGTGGAAGAACAATGCACAACAGGAGAAATGGTGTCATAAAATCTAAACAAAATGTATTTCCAGGACTGGATATTCTTTGAGACACACCTGGCAGTTATTTTCTTCTAAAAGTGCCAAGTGACCCATGTCAGCAAGGCCACATGTGAATGCCAGCACATACACCCATGTCACATCTAGGTGTGACTTGCAATGTCTGAATTATAATTCTGGTCCTTTGTTTATGGAAATCTTATAGGAAGAACGAAATCCAGCTACCATGTCATTTGATCCCAAACTGAAACTTTATGAGGCTTAAGATAATGTAGGAATGGATGTGTTAATGTGACAACTACAGTGTTTGGATTGTTGTATCTACAGCAAGCCAGCTGTGTCGGAATACCGAGTACTGTCCCAAAAGTTGGCTCTTTCTTCCGTTAACATTCTATTCTAGAATTCAAGTCTTTATATTGAGATTTAAACTACATACAGCATATAAATGCAAGCTGAATACGTGTTTTTAAAGTGTGGTGTTTAACTCTTCCTATTTATTATACATGATTATATTATTATAGAATTGTTTTGCTATGAATCTGTCTCTTCTGTTAAAAGAGAGCAGTAGTAATGGATGCCTAGTGACAGTGTAATTGCTGCCCAGTGGCAAACTGTCCCTAGATGTTTTTTTAATTAAATGTTGCCAATGCTGCATACGTTTATTGTCTTACTCTCCTAATGGGGCATTTCTTTTATTATTTTGCTACAATAATTCCTTTGAGATAACCTTAGCTGCAAATACTGCAAAATACTACCTGTTCATTTCATCTTGCATTATCTATCTGCTTTAGCTTTGCATGCATAAATCCCTGAGAATGAGATGTATAATGGCCCTCTTTGCATATATATATATATATATATATATATATATATGCTTTATTAAAGAAAAAAGTAAAAAGATTGACGTTTCAGTGCCTCCTGGGACTTTCTTCAGGATCAAAACACACAATAAATACAACTTACAATATATATATGTGTATTGTGATTAATTAATTAACTAACCGAAGCTGCTGTGCATCACCTCCAGTGCTCCGCCCACCAAAAGTCGTTATGATGTAATGACGTCTGACGTGTATCCATAGTGATGCGGGAAGTCGCTGTATCACTATGGAGGAGAGTGTAAACACTTGCCTAAGACTCAGCTCGATCGTGGTTTAATAAAGTCAAAAGGGGGAGAAAACTGTCCTAAAGAATGCAAACACAATAGTGAATATTGGTATCACAAAAGGACGTTCCCAACGTCAAGTGTCACAATTATCCAAAATAATGTGCTCTAGAATGTAAAACGTTTAAAAATCAATACTTTAATGAGTAACAGAAAAACGTTCCTAAAGTAAACTGTCCCCAGTGTATTTAATCCAGTATATCATGGCTAACTAGTAGCTGGTAGACAGAGTAGTGGATATAACACCTATGGAGGCGTGTACCTAGGGGGTGAGGAGGGGAACAGGAAAACGGATGGGGGGGGCGGGGGGGGGGGGGGGTTGGGAGGACAAAAAGACAAAAAGTGTAGCAGAAGAAGTGCTGCCACGATAAGTATGATCCACTACACCAATATTACCATAATAGTTAAATCTGTCACTAAAATGGTAAGCTTGTAGTGACTAGCGACAAAAAAGTCTAACCATTCAAATAATTTGTCGGTTCCAGTACAGGTAGTCTAGATGGACCGGGATGAGGGTATACCTCTGAGAATCCCTGTGGTCCAGACCGTATAGCAAATCTATTAGCCAGTGTTCAAACCTCGATAAGAAATCACTTAGTGAATCTCTAGCGCTGCAGGAAGTTAATAAAGTTATCCTGAGGTGGTCACTGTAATAATGTATCGTTGTAGATACTGTGTTACAATGAGGATGATCCGTACAAGTGAATCTAGAGGTCTCAGCAATTTCACAAGTGCTACGGTAAGCAGTGTAGCCCTTGGCACCACACCAAGATACTTTGGAGGGTCCGTATAGAGGGATAACTATTGCAAGGATCATAGAAATCCTATTGATCCTGATAGTTCTCAATGCTACAAAAGTTTTGTTGGCTAGATACGGAGTGTGGTAATATCTAGTCCAGCATAGGGTTATAGCTGAGAGAGCACCATAGAGATACAAATAAATAAAAGCCTTGGATTGCTACAAAGTAGGAAAAAATGCCTTCATGGGCATTTAGTCATAGGAAAGAGAGGGTTTGAAAGAACTTGCTAGTGTAAAGAGTAAGTACTGGCAGAAAGTGGCTATTGTACTAGATGGTTGGCACCACAATCGGTATGGAGCTCAATACTGCTCGTCACTTACTGCCATCAGGTGAGTATGCTGACGAAAGTGCAGAGAGCTTAGTGAGAGTGTGTATATATATACAGCCCCGGTCGGAATAGCGCTCAGTACTGCTCGTCACTGTACTGCCTTCCCGGTACCACGGTCAATAATGCGAACACATTGGTTTGCTCAAAATCCGAGGAGGCAGTCATAGATGAGTGTCTTGACGAAAGTACTGAGAGCTTTGTCGGAATGTATAGAGACCCTACTGCTCGTCACTTACTGCCATCAGGTAAGTATGCTGACGAAAGTGCAGATAGCTTAGTAAGAGTGTGTATATATATACAGCCCCAGTCGGAATAACGCTCAATACTGCTCGTCACTGTACTGCCTTCCCGGTATCACGGTCAATAATGCGAACAAATAGGTTTGCTCAAAGTCCGAGGAGGCAGTCATAGATGAGTGTCTTGACGAAAGTACTGAGAGCTTTGTCGGAATGTATAGAGACCCTTTGCTTTTATATATATATATATATATATATGTATATATATATATATATATATATATATATATATATATATATATATATATGCTTTATTAAAGAAAAAAGTAAAAAGATTGACGTTTCAGTGCCTCCTGGGACTTTCTTCAGGATCAAAACACACAATAAATACAACTTACAATATATATATGTGTATTGTGATTAATTAATTAACTAACCGAAGCTGCTGTGCATCACCTCCAGTGCTCCGCCCACCAAAAGTCGTTATGATGTAATGACGTCTGACGTGTATCCATAGTGATGCGGGAAGTCGCTGTATCACTATGGAGGAGAGTGTAAACACTTGCCTAAGATTCAGCTCGATCGTGGTTTAATAAAGTGCTACAAGCTGACCAGCATCATGGATGTGCATAGAACATAGTGATCATAATAGTTGAAAAGAGTGCTGGAGAGGAATTAACTTCCTATCTAAATGTAAAGTGAATATTAATGAGGTCTAAAAAGACAGTATTAAAGTATCTTAAAGTGACAATGTGCCAATGTAAATAAATATACTAGTGAACAATTATATACATATATCGATATAACTCTATAATAAAGTGCTAATGTGCACAAAAGTGCCTATGTGCCTTGAAATTCTGTGAAAAAAGTGCTAATCAACGTGAGTATAGTTAATAAAGTGATACTAGTGTAAAGAGCAAATATCTATACAGGCAATATAATTAAGTCACCAAAGCTGCTGTGCATCACCTCCAGCTTCCCACCGTGTGCAAATATGTATACAGGCAATATATATATCAGACTGAAACGTTGATTTTTATTTTGAGCTAATAAAAGCTAAGTTTTATTCATTCGACTTGGAAGTCCCTGGGGTGCTATGTTGTAATTTTGGCTGTATCTGTTTGCTGATAAGCACCGGGCAAGTACATCAAGGAAGGTGGAGTGCATTACTATTTTGTTTTGTATGTATATATATAAATTAAATAATAAAACACAATGTATTACTTCAAACAATGTGAGAATTTCCCTTATTTGCAAAATTCCCCTTATCTAAAAAGATAGGGGTAAAATGTTACTTAATAAGGAATCCTTCTGAATTCATCAACTGAACACGGTGTCTCCAAAGGGACTTAAAGGACCAAGATAGGCACCCAGACCACTTCAGCTTAATGAAGTGGTCTGGGTGCCAAGTCCATCTAGATTTAACCCTTTTTGCTGTAAACATAGCAGTTTCAGAGAAACTGCTATGTTTACAAATAGGTTAATCCAGCCTCTAGTGGCTGTCTCGTTGATAGCCGCTAAAGGCGCTTCCGCGTTTTTCACTGTGATTTTCACAGTGAGAAGACGTCAGCGTCCATAGTAGATATTCACCCCTGTTGAGTGTTCAGTGGACCACCCATATATTTGGAGTGAACTGCAGAGAAACTTTATATTGCCCAAAGTAAAGGACCACAGAATTGTTTCCCCAGGGGAGGGAAATAATTTTAGTTACATCTATGTTTTATCACTTTTTGACAATATCTTGAAGGGTAGGGGCATAGTCATTATCACATAAAGCGCAGGTATTTTTTTTAAAGAGTTATGAAACCTGATGTAAAATATTAAAGGGATACTCTAGGTACAAGCTTAGTAGTGTTGTTCTAGTATAGGACGGTACCTGGAGGCAGGGGCGTACCTAGAGCATTTGGCACCCGGGGCGGATCCTGAGTGTGGCCCCCCCCATAATAAAAATGTAAGAAAACACCCACATTTTTTTCAATGTTTTCAATAATATTTATTGCACACATTTGTAAACTGCTTGTAAAATTTGTAAAATGCACCAGTTTTGTAGAAGGGGAAGACCAGTGCTTTTGTAGAAAGGGGCTGGTGAGAACCTTCTAGAAAACTCCTGCCCTGCCCCTTTCTACAAAGCCCCTTGTCTCGCCCTTCATATAAAAACCCTGCACCCCGATCACATAAATGTCATACACTCCCTACACATAAAAACCCTGCACCCCAATCACATAAATTTCATTCACTCCCTACACATAAACATCCTGCACACCCCCTTAATAAAAAACCCTGCACACCCCCTTAATAAAAAACAAAAATCTGCAGTGCACATCCTCCCTTAATAAATAGAATACTGCAACCCCCTTAATCAAAAAAACCTGCACCCCCATTATTTAAACCTCCCCCTTTAATTCTTTAATCCACAGCCACCTTTAATTAATCCACACCCCCCTTAATTAATACACCCCCTTAATTAATCCACACCCCCCTGAATTAATCCACACACCCCTTAATACACCCCCCTTAATTAATACACCCCCCTTAATTAATACACACACCCCTTGATTAATCCTCACTGCCCCTTAATTAATACACCCCCCTTAATTAATACACCCATTAATTAATACACCCCTTTAGTTAATCCTCACTCCCCTTAATTAATACACCCCCTTAATTAATCCTCACTTTCGCTTAATTAATACACTCCCCTTAATTAATAAACCCCCCCTTAATTAATACACCCCCCTTAATTAATCCACACCCCCCCTTAATTAATACACCCCCTTAATTAATCCTCACACCCCCCTTAATTAATCCACACCCCCTTAATACACCCCCTTAATTAATACTCACCCCCATTAATTAATACACCCCCCTTAATTAATCCTCACTCCCCCCTTAATTAATACAGCCCCCTTAATTAATCCACACCCCCCTTAATTAATACACCCCCTTAATTAATCCTCACACCCCCTTAATTAATCCACACCCCCTTAATACACCCCCTTAATTAATACTCACCCCCATTAATTAATACACCCCCCTTAATTAATTAATACACCCCCCTTAATTAATCCACACCCCCCTTAATTAATCCACCCCCCTTAATACAGCCCCCTTAATTAATCCACACCCCCTTAATTAATACACCCCCTTAATTAATCCTCACACCCCCCTTAATTAATCCACACCCCCTTAATTAATACTCACCCCCATTAATTAATACACCCCCTTAATTAATGAATACACCCCCCTTAATTAATCCTCACCCCTTTAATTAAACCTCCCTCCCCTTCTTTAATTAATCCATTATCCACCCCCCCTTTAATTAATTTAGCCCCATCACATAAAATGACTACTCACATTTTGATGATGCCTTGACCGCCTGAATATCCGTGAAGGCGGACTGACGGCGCTGCGCACGACGTCATCATGTTGCGCGACGTTGCGGCCCGCAACACTCCTCCCCCTTCTCCTTGAATTAAGTCCCGCCGGGCGCAAAGGTGCTGCGGCTGTGCGCAGCCGCCGCAGCATAATGATGGGGGGTGACACATGACACTGGACGTCATGGCACCCCCCTAGTCAGTGGCACCCGGGGCGGGCCGCCCCCCCCGCCCCCCCCTAAGTACGCCACTGCCTGGAGGCTAAGCACTGGAAACACTGCCTTTCTGTTCATGTGCAATAGCCTCATGATGTATTTCTATGGGAAAGCATTGGATTGGCTGAGATTATCAAGATTGATGACCTCAGCCATGAAGGCAAGGCCAGCTGCGGCAAGACCAGGGAGGCTTGGGATAAAAGGTGACTAAAATCATCTTTTTACTGAGATTGCAAAGAGGGCCGGTAACCTAACAGCCACTTCAGGACTATAGTGTCAGGCAAACAATGTTTTCATTTAATAGAGCAAAGTTACTATTGTCTAATTTGAGTGTTGCAATTTCTTATCTATTTTATTGGGAACACTATGCAATACACCACATTAGTCATACACACATAACTGAAGTATAACTACCACACTACATTCCTTAACCCCTTAAGGACCAAACTTCTGGAATAAAAGGGAATCATGACATGTCACACATGTCATGTGTCCTTAACCCCTTAAGGACACATGACATGTGTGACATGTCATGATTCCATTTTATTCCAGAAGTTTGGTCCTTAAGGGGTTAAGGGGTTAAACCCCACTTCTAACCCCAATCTCATCCTCAACCCCCACTTCAGCCCCTACCCCACAGTATAGGTCCTAACTCCCAAATCAACTATACCCCCCACTGTAGGTCCTAACTCCCCACTACTGTCCCTAGCTCCCTACTACATATATATATATATATATATATATATATATATATATATATACTCTCCCCCAGTTATCGTTTTTTACCCTGTTTTCTCATCCAGCCATTTAATGCACCTTGCCTGGCTCTGACTGGCTAAAATTCGAGCTGGCTTTCTGTTGGTGATAAGGAAGAGCAGCAGGAGTGGCTCGCTAGTGGAAGGCATGTGACGGCAGTGCTGTAGACTACTGTTATTTTGCTGATCTGCCCCTGTGTGACGCTGTCATCACTCACATAGACTCTGTCTAAGAAACTGCCAGGTTAAAGTATAGATATAGTGCAAGCTCGAAATATTCACTTATGCCCACACCCCGCTGACGCCCATGACCATGCAGTAAATACAATGTTCATATCATTATACTCATGCCATGTCACTAGAGCACCTGCCTTGCAAAGACTTTTCATTGAGCTGCTCTGGGAAGTCTGTAGTTGGACCGCCACAGAAAGTCTGGATGGGGTTAAAAGGTGAGGACTTGCAAAGCCGTCAGATAAAAAGTTAACAAAGTCAAGTTCCCAAGGGACCACCAGGGATCAGAATTCCCTCTTCCCTGCCCCAATGTAATCTACAGGGAGGGGGGAAAGAAAAACTATTTAGTTTGCTTAATTAAAAGTAGTAGTATTATTATTGGTATTTATATAGCGCCAATTTATTCCGCGCTCTTACTTTTCCTTCAATACCTTAGCTACCACACCAGATCCCCTAACCCCATCTTCAGCCCGTAACCCCTACTATAGATCCTAACCCCCTACTTCAGCCTCTATCCGTCCACTTCTACCTGTAACCCCTAATACAGGTCTGAACTTCCCACTTCAGCCCCTAACCCCCTACTACAGACCCTAACTCCACATAACAGGTTTTAACCCTCCACTACAGGTCCAAAACCCCACACTTCAGCCTCTAACCCCCACTGCAGCCCCTAACCCCTACTACAGGTCCTGACTCTGCACTTCAGCTTTAGATTCAAGGAAGTTAGTCAATCTTACACAACTCACATGGGGTAATGGGTAATGAGGAGATAAGGCTTTAGTTGGTTGGAGAGTTTGTATCAAGGTTGGACTTTAATTATAAACCTCTTGAAAACCAGTCAGTTTAAATAAGTTGCCTAATTTAATTGTAGGTTTAGCATATTTTCCCCTTATAAGTATACAACTAGTAAACACTTTTCAAATGCATTTCACGTTTATAGCCTTCATCTCTTTTCTACGTGAATTTCCGCAAATGTTCGCGAATGGGCGAACCGGGGCGAACCGCCATAGACTTCAATGGGCAGGCAAATTTTAAAACCCACAGGGACTCTTTCTGGCCACAGTGATGGAATAGTGATGGAAGTTGTTTCAAGGGGACTAACACCTGGACTGTGGCATGCCGGAGGGGGATCCATGGCAAAAACTCCCATGGAAAATTACATAGTTGATGCAGAGTCTGGTTTTAATCCATAAAGGGCATAAATCACCTAACATTCCTAAATTATTTGGAATAACGTGCTTTAAAACATCAGGTATGATGTTGTATCGATCAGGTAGTGTAAGGGTTACGCCCGCTTCACAGTGACAGACCAAACTCCCCGTTTAACGCACTGCAAACACCGCAAACTGTTGTATGAGGCAGACACACCAAGAAAAAAATTCCACACTGCTGAGCTCTGCAATGACGGCATTCTGGTGGTGAAAACAGCATGCATTGATTGCCGTGCTGTCTGGCTGACCCCGGGTGCCGATGCATGCTGTCTGACTATGCCACTAGCTCCTTGCGACGACCTCCCCCTGCTTCCAACTCGTCTCCTCCTCCTCTCTGTCTCCCCATCTGAACTTTCCTCCTGTTCTTCTTCTCTTCTAGCGGGCACCCACGTGACATCCACGGACGCATCGTCATCATCAACCGCTTCACTTGTATCTGACAACTCAGCAAAGGAAGCAGCAGCGGGTACAACATCATCATCATCACACCGTACGTCCATGTGTGTAATGCTGCCTGACTGAGACATATCCCTGTTATCTACATCCTCTGGCAATAATGGTTGCGCATCACTCATTTCTTCCAACTGATGTGTAAATAACTCCTCTGACAGATCAAGTAAAGCGGCTGTGGTGCTAGTGTTGGTGGTGGCGGCAGGCGGGCGAGTGGTAACTTGAGAGGTGCCCGAAGCTAAGCTGGAGGAGGATGGTGCGTCAAGGTTCCGAGCGGAAGCTGTAGAAGATTGGGTGTCCTGTGTTAGCCAGTCAACTATGTCCTCAGAACTTTTCGAGTTCAGGGTACGTGGCCTCTGAACACTGGGCATTATTCTAGGGCCAAAGGGAATCACAGCACCACGACCACGACGGCCCCTGCGGGGTGGCCTGCCTCTGCCTGTCATTTTTTTCCGATTAGTGGTACTATGCGTGCAAGCTACTGTGACAACAGATATGGCACTGTGCACTGGCAGAAGTTGGCAGAGTAGACGCTGTAGGCCTGACACACACGCTTGCAGACAACTAACTGCTATTCAATCTATTACAGTCAAAACATTTTTAAATGTACACTACTGTTACACCAGAAATGAGTTGCACTGGTGTGACACTGTGCCCTGGCAGGCCCTGAAACACACACGTGTGAAGGAAACTGACTGCTATTATTTCACAGTCTATTTCTATTTTTTTTTTTTTATGTACACTACTGTTACACCAGATATGAGTTGCACTGGTGTGACACTGTGCCCTGGCAGGCCCTGAAACGCACACGTGTGAAGGAAACTGACTGCTATTATATTACAGTCAAAAAAGTATTTTTTTTTTTTTTAAATGCAAGCTATTGTGACACCTTATATGAGTGGTGGCACTGGGCAAGTGGGCACAGTATACGCTGTGAGCCTGACACACACGCTGGCAGGCAGGCAACTGCAATTAGATTACACAGGAAAAAAAAAAAGCAGACTGATGTTCTAGCCCTAAAAAGGGCTTTTTGGGGTGCTGTTCTTACAGCAGAGATCAGATGAGTCCGTCAGGACTGTAGTGGACACTGAATACACTAGCCTAGCTATCGATTTCCCTTTTAAATCAGCAGCAGCTACACTGTCCCTCCTCTCACTAAGAATGCAGCTTCCGGGGGCGGGGCCTAGCTGTCATGGAGGAAAGACGCACTTTGTGTGAGCTCCCTCAATATCTCACTTTAAGCAGCTATCAACAAGTGAATTTCACCCCAGAAGGGGATGACCCAGCAATGTTGCTCCTACCTGACCGACCCGACATGCTTAATAGCGGTCAGCAGGGCCGGACTGGGGAAAAAATTCGGCCCGGGCATTTTTTATTCACAGCGGCCCACTGAAAAGGGGGCGGGGCCAGATAGGGTGTGTTTTGTCATCCCCAATGACAAGCACGCCCCATGTCAAAGTGAGCATGTTGGTTCAATGCTCTTCCAGGGCATGATAAAAGGGCCCTGTATTTGTTCTGCACAGTGCAAGCAAATTTAATAACATGCTTGTGTTGTGTTTGCTTGAAACTTGTCTCAGGGGGTTCCATAATTGGGATACTCACGGTATCCCATTTATGGAGACACTATGTGTTTGCTTAAATGGAATCTAGTGTGTGCATAGGGTATCCAGAGTGTGTATGTCAGAAATGTAGTGTGTGTGTGTAGGTGGTGCAGCGTCTGTGTGTAGGGGATCTAGTGTGTGTGTGAAGGAGTGCGTATAGGAGATCTAGTGAGTGTGTGTGTGAGTGATGCAGCGTGTTTGGGGGCTGCTGTGTGTGTGAGGGGTGTAGTGTGCATTTGTGAGGAGTATAGTGTGTGTGGGAAGGTGCTGTGTGTGTGGGAGGGTGCAGTATGTGTGTGTGAGGGTGCAGTATGTGTGTGAGGGCGCTGTGTGTGTGGGCGCTGTGTGTGGGTGCTATGTGTTAGGGTGCTGTGCGAAGGTGATGTGTGTGTGTGTGTGTGTGTTAGGGTGCTGTGTGAGTGAGGGTGCTGTGTGAGTGTTAGGGTGCTGTTTGAGCTAGGGTGCTGTTTGAGCTAGGGTGCTGGGTGAGCGTTAGGGTGCTGGGTGAGCGTTAGGGTGCTGGGTGAGTATGTTAGGGTGCTGGGTGAGTACGTTAGGGTGCTGGGTGAGTATGTTAGGGTGCTGGGTGAGTATGTTAAGGTGCTGGGTGAGTATGTTAGGGTGCTGGGTGAGTATGTTAGGGTGCTGTGTGAGGGTGCTGTGTGAGTATGTTAGGGTGCTGGGTGAGTATGTTAGGGTGCTGGGTGAGTATGTTAAGGTGCTGGGTGAGTATGTTAGGGTGCTGGGTGAGTATGTTAAGGTGCTGGGTGAGTATGTCAGGGTGCTGTGTGAGGGTGCTGTGTGAGTATGTTAGGGTGCTGTGTGAGTATGTTAGGGTGCTGTGTGAGTATGTTACGGTGTTGTGTGAGTATGTTAGGGTGCTGGGTGAGTGTTAGGGTGCTGTATGAGTACGTTAGGGTGCTGGGTGAGTATGTTAGGGTGCTGGGTGAGTATGTTAAGGTGCTGGGTGAGTATGTTAGGGTGCTGGGTGAGTATGTTAAGGTGCTGGGTGAGTATGTTAGGGTGCTGTGTGAGGGTGCTGTGTGAGTATGTTAGGGTGCTGTGTGAGTATGTTAGGGTGCTGTGTGAGTATGTTAAGGTGCTGGGTGAGTATGTTAGGGTGCTGTGTGAGGGGGCTGTGTGAGTATGTTAGGGTGCTGTGTGAGTATGTTAGGGTGTTGTGTGAGTATGTTAGGGTGCTGGGTGAGTGTTAGGGTGCTGTGTGAGTATGTTAGGGTGCTGGGTGAGTGTTAGGGTGCTGTTAGGGTGTTGTGTGAGTATGTTAGGGTGTTGTGTGAGTATGTTAGGGTGCTGGGTGAGTGTTAGGGTGCTGTTAGGGTGTTGTGTGAGTATGTTAGGGTGTTGTGTGAGTATGTTAGGGTGCTGAGTGAGTGTTAGGGTGCTGTGTGAGTATGTTAGGGTGCTGGGTGCTGTGTGAGTGTTGGGTGCTGTTAGGGTGTTGTGTGAGTATGTTAGGGTGCTGGGTGAATGTTAGGGTGCTGGGTGAATGTTAGGGTGCTGGGTGAGGGTGATGTGTGTGTTTGCAAGGATTGTGTATTGGGGGAGGCAGGTAATTGCCGATATTGAGGTTTTGTTTTTTTTATTATAAAAAAAAAAAAAGATTATATCTCCCCCCCTCCCTTCCCTTCTTACCTGTAGCCTGGAAGGGGGGGGGCCCTGACATCAATCCCTGGTGGTCCTCGTGGTAAGTGAACTCTAGCCTGTGGGGCTAGAGTTCACTCTCGCGAGACCCGGCAAGTTAGAGCTCCACCGGGTCCACCTCTCCAGGCTGGCTCCCTCCCTCTCTCTCTCTCCCCGCCGGCGGCCGCATTTGACAGCATGTGGGCCGGTGAGGGAGATCTTTGATCTTCCCACCGGCCCTTCATGCTACACAGCGGGGCCGGCGCCCGGATAGCGCCGGCCCTGCATAGACCGGCTGGATCTCCCCGGCCTCGGCCCGTGGCCATCGCGGCCCACCGGGCATTTGCCCGGGTTGCCCGATGGCCAGTCCGGGCCTGGCGGTCAGCAACTCGACAGAGTCTTACTTACCTCCGCATGGCAAGTGTGGCCTGGTGCTCACCGGGCGGGAGAGGCGGACGATCTCCCGATCCTAGGATGCCCAGGAGCAGCTACTTCCCGGCAGGAGCTCCGTTACCCCCCCCCCACGGACCGGTGGGGGTTATCCCAGTCCACCCCTGAGAGGCTGTCTGGAGCTAATGGACGCACAGAGCACAGCCGCCCAGGCTGACATACTCATCTGCGACTCTCCCAATATGGCGGCAGACGCGTGTCCTCCTGGTACCAGCAAAGCATGGCAGGATATTGAGTCTAAGCTGGACAGACTCTTTAATCAATTTTGGAAGCAAATAACAAGCAGGAAGCCCCAACAAGCTCCACCACAGCCCCAACAAGCTCCACCACAGCTAAGCGAAGCAGTCCCCATTAAAATCCACCAACGCAAAAGGCGCCGAAGACGGGACCGGAGGCACAAACAGAAATGCAGAGCCTGCCCCACGTCAAGCACTCGCCTCCACCTTAAACCACCACAATCCCGCACAGGACGTGAAGCACCACCGGGACAGATCCGACCACCCGACAAAACAAGCTTCCACCACCTCAAGCCGCGAACCCGGTACTCAGCCAGAGACTTGCCTTTGTTGTTCCAGGCATCAGGGACTCCCAGGGTCTGCACCTGGCGCCCAGAAGGGATCGGATGAGCACAAGCAGTAAACAGCAGCCTGCCAAGCATGTCCCACTATAGCCGATCCTCCACACCATGCCTTTGATCACATGAACTGCTCTCTTCCCATTAACTAATCGTAAAGTAGCAAGTGTTTAAACATGTCATTATTTCACCTCCTAAAGAGTTTATTGTTGTAGTTCCTTACATGCCTTTACCTTAACGCTCATGTATTATGTTATTCACTAGTCTCATCTCATGGGGCGACTCACACTTGATTTATAACTAGTGGTGGAGCTGCTGATATAAATACACAGTTGATAACGTGCAAGCTACACCCTAAACATGACAGCCATCTTTCACAACAATGTACTGCTATATACTCATACCCTCAGTGCAACTAGCCATGATATACGCACGTTCAGCCTAGCATGCTCAAATATAACACACTTCTGTCTAAAAAAAAAATAATAATAATAATAAAAAAAAAGAATGCAGCTTCCGAATGAATCTAAAATGGATGCTGTCCAGGAGGGGGGAAGGGTCTGGGAGGGAGGGTCTGCTGCTGATTGGCTGGAATGTGTCTGCTGACTGTGAGGTACAGGGTCAAAGTTTACTCAATGATGACGAATAGGGGGCGGACCGAACATCGCATATGTTCGCCGTCCGTGGCGAACTTGAACAAGCTATGTTCGCCAGGAACTATTCGCCAGCGAACTATTCGAGACATCTCTAATTATTAGCAGTCTTTACTTTACAGCATCCATCTCATTAGCATTATTTATATCATTTAGTGCAGCAGACATACTTTATATGGGACTCTGCTAAAAAAAAAAATATATCTTTAAAAATATAGGATCTCACATATAATGATCAATTAAAAGTTTTGTTTACATGAATTACAATAGCGAAATAAAAAAAGCATGTTTTACGAATGTTCTGCAGATTTATGATTTTAACCCTGTTACCACAAGGGGTGAGGCAGATGCTGTGGTATCACAACTTCATTGGCAAGTCATCTGTCACAAAGAGGTTAAACAATAAAACACAGATTTTATGATTTTTAGGAACGGAAGCGTACAGTCAGCTAAGCCCTTAGGCTACTAAGCTCGGAACAGATGTCAAAATCCAGATGGGTGGAGGGACCCTTAAAATTATAGTAGGCTTTCCTCATGCCATTGGAAGGAATGTGGTTCAACTAAGGACAAAGTCATTAATGATACAACTTGAATCTTAACTGTTCTTATGAACCTTGGTCATCTAGGTCTTTTTTCCCCCTCTATTGTGTTCATTGTCCCACGACTCGTTAGCATGCATGGCATATAGGATCACCATTGAAAGAGTTTCCCTTCATTACACATATATAGTGGTATGATGCTTTTAGTATTTTCTCATCTGTTCTCGATTAGCATTTGAATCTGTATTCTCATACACAGTATGCATTCAATGTGAAATAACAAGTTGCAGCTTTTATTTAAATCTGTGACACTTTCTTATACCACCTTTGCACCGCAAAGCTTTTTGTACATTGCAATCTTTAATGAAAGTTTAGTTTTTTTGTTTTTTTTTTAAAAGTACTTAGCTTTATTTCTGAGATCTTTGAAAGGGGTACTGTAAGTATCCACATACCATGTACATTGTTTAGATTAGGAAAAGCAAAAACCCAATTAACCAAATTAAGGGTTAATACTTGTGGAGACGTTTAGAAAAATACATCTTTATGTTTCATTAGAGATTTTGCTTTTAGCTAAAAGCAGCAAGGTAAATTGTTAATGTAGGACTCATCTAAGAGTTTAGAGAAATACAAAGGTCAGAACTTATAAAAATGATTGACAGGGAGCCAAGAGGGCAGTGTTTATTTCCAATCTAGCAGTAAATACAGAGGTGTGGATTTCTACACTTTATTTTTTTTTCAGATCTACAAAAGAAAACATATTTGTTAAATATATGGGATAAGTAAGCATAGCATTAAATATTCTAGGAAGTGATGATTCATATTTCACTGGTATGAAAGTGGATAAAGGGGCCTCGGTTGGAAAAACGATGTCTATTGTGATCATTGATTATATGTGTGTGTCCTATGTGAACACAATGTTCTCATACACGTGACCGTGCTATGTTCCATGATACTGTGCTTCTAAGAGGCAGGTGGAAAATGATACCCAGGGACGCTGGGATAAACTGCTCTAGTCCAGAAAGGTTATGGAGATCCTTGCATTTGTTTGCTCTTTGATAATACTTATTAGTAATTAATTATCAAAGCAATTGTAATATTCAGGGCTCTCTGTTGTCAGAGGTTGCTCTTGAGTTCTCATATTTTACCATGGAATTGGAACCATCAAATCTTCCAAAAACATGGAAAACACTTTACTCACACACTCACTGACAGACACACACACACCCACTGACAGACACACACACACCCACTGACAGACATACACACACACACACACTGAGAGGCATACACAATCACTCGGACACACACACATGCACACACATTCACTGACAAACACACACTCACTCAGACACACACTGACATACATACACACTCACTCACTCACCAATACAGACTGACAGACACACAATCACTTAGACACACACACATATTCACTGACAGACAGACACACACTTACAGACACATGCAGATAGACACACGCAATCACTCCTACACTGATAGAAATACACTCACTCATTCACAGGCACACACACACTCACAGACACACACTGACAGATATACACACACACACACACACACACACACACTTAACTAATTAAGACAGTGCTTGTCCTGTTTTGTTAGTGAACTGATTACTCTCTCTAGCATATGAATGTTATATACTACAGGGCAGCAGTAGACATGAACTGCCTGTAGAAATGTGTCAATGGCAGATATGACAATACTAGGGTGGAAGAATGATAGGCGTGAGTCTACAGAAAGAAGATGTTATCTCACCAATTCCTGATCAGTGAAAAACACCAAATACCCAGGTCAATAGTTCCTGTACAAACTGATGAATATATACAGACTCTAGTACAAAAAGGAGTCTACATATAGAGCTGTGCATTGCTAAATTAACCCTCTATTTATCATTTATATAAGGGGTTATGGCGGAAAAGGGTCAGACTGCAGCTGCCTTAGTGCATGCATGGTGTTAGAGAGGACATGATGTTGGCCACTTGGCTATTAGTGCTGGGGGGACACGTTCCCGCTGACTCTGGGTTCCCTGGACTAATAACCGTGGAGTTTTCGTATCAATATTAAATGTCAGTTACCCCCAATCCATCAGTTTAGTCTTGCTCACTTGTCTGTACCCTTCCATTCCTCGCCAAAGGGTACCTAAACAATAGGGATCTCCCAGATCGCCTGAAGCTCAGCTCGCTGCCTGCCCCGAGGCTAACAAGGCATTTGCCAGGCTAACAAGGCATTTGAGGGGCAAAGTTTTTAGCCACCCCCTGGAAAGTGCCACCCAAGGCAAATGCCTTGTTTGCCTCGCGGCAAATACAGTGCTGCATGTATGCAAGAAGGGGATGGTTTTTCATATTCTTGGCAATTTCAATTACTTTTTGGATGCCAGAGAGAAATTCAATTAATTACATAGATTACCCCACTGACAGTGAAGTTATTTAAACATCTACTTAAAAATATATTATACTTATTAGTAATTAATTATCAAAGCAATTATAATATTCAGGGCTCCCAGTTGTCAAAGGTTGCTCTTGAGTTCTCATATTCTACCATGGAATTGGAACCATCAAATCTTCCAAAACCATGGAAAGCACTTTACTCACACATGCACATTCTTCAATAGATCAAAGGCTGATGAAATAGTACTAGTTTGGAATGGATTAATTTACCCCAACTTTAGCAAGCCTGCCCTCATATTCTATGACTGGCTAATTTTAATTCCAAGCCAATCACAATGCTCCACTTCAGAACATGATGCTGGTTTGGATGATGTTATATATTTTCTTAAAGGGCTGATAAGATTTCTTACCTTAATCTTTAGATGCTGATTGTTCAGCCTGTGGATATAGTTATTGAATTTCATGTACAATTGTTTTTTTTTTATTGGATGACTATCTAAATGCCAGTCTATTGGCCCATTTTAAACATGAGCCCTCATTCATAATTGCCATAGAAATAGTGAGAAAATAACCATGGTCATTTCTTGTTAATCTTCAACTCCCAACATTTCAAACGACAACCAATGGGCAATTTTATTTTAAGGGGTGTGGATGGATATGTGAGCAGGAGTGGCTATTTCGTGACATTTTGAGATGATTTCTTGACTTCATGTCCTACCATTGAAGTACACGAAAAGGTAATTTAGAAAAAACACAATGTATCTTACTTGCACATACTAATTTCTGCACACATTTATTTAGTTTAAATGTACATAGCTGAGTTTTATTTCAGTGAACGTTTGTTATACACTTACACAAATTAAAAACTTGGAGCTAGTAGAAAAAAATTGACGTTAATGTTGAAGAGGGGACATGGGGATTTATTTCCAAAATAGGGACCCTTTCCATGCTAAACAGGGGCAGTTTAAAGGCATGTTCCTCTCTAGCTCAAAGTATTAAGCAATATTTCGGTGTTTTCCTATTTTTGTGCCTGAATTATGAGATGTGAATAACGACTGTGCGAGCATTTGAAGAGTTTGTGTTGTTCAATTCTTTCGATCATTCTCTTTGTTCTCCTACAGACATTCTCTTTGTGAATTGCAGTAACTTGTAAACATATATCAACAGAGGAAATGTCACATATGTCAAAAATATCTTGATAAAAAAGACGTGGCAGTTAAACATTTAAAATATCACCAGTTTCTGTCTTTCCTGAGAGCTTCCTGCTATGTTCCTAACTTCAGTTTGTGCCACATTGCGAGGGGCCACAAAAGGGAAGCTTAAAACACTAAACAATGAGGTGACAGACTCGGGCCATGAGCTTCTCTTCACTATACATACCAGTCCGAGCCCTCCTCTCAAACACACACGCTCTTAAAGGCCAGAGTCATTGTTAGCGAGGAAACTAAATGAAACTGAATTATAAATAGGCAGCCCGGAGCACTGGATATTTGCTTTTCACAGAGTCTTAAGCTCTTGTAAGGGTGTTCTCTGGTGTTATCATTCCTTTTATTCGTGTTTTATTTATGTGTACACTGCTGTTCAATATGGTGGAGCCTCCTAAACAATGAAAAAAATATTTTATTATTAATATTTTTTCTTTTATAGATTTCCAGCATATTTTCTATTGCCCCACTAGCCCAAGATGAGTTCCTATATACTAGGGTTGCTACACAAGTCCTGCATTTTAGGATCCAATCGTAGGTTCTGTATAGAATGTCCAAAACTATAAGAGGTGGCGAATTCTGTTTGCATGTTGAGGTGTGCGTAGAGGGAGGGGGCCTATACTTGCAGCTGCTGTTCTTTGTAAGCACTGAGTAGCTGGACTTGTTTAAAGGAACACTCATGTATAGGTGACACCTTTTTGAAGGAACAAAACGTATGCGATAATAATTACAGCAATTCTAAGTCCAATTTCAATGTAGGTAAGAACCAGGAAGTGTCTGAGTATTCTCAGCCAGTCCTGTTCACCTTATTGATTTTATCGAGTTCTATGCATATGTCTTAAAACCCTGGGGTTTATTTTAATACGTTATACAGTAAAACCTCTCTACAAACAAAGGGAAGCTACAGTATGGCTACTATTAGCTTGCAAAATACTTTTTTTAGGAGCAATTCCTTGGCTCTAAGTGTGTGAACTCCAGCCAACATAGTGCACTGCCTTTGTGGTCTATATTTTTTGGATGCAATTACATTATTAAATAACACTGTTTTTAATGCATTCCAATATTTATTTCAAGAGTATTACGTGTTTTTCAAATGCATGGTGGTTCCCCGCTGCTCTCTTTCCTCCCATTGATTAAACGTAAGAAAGGATAGTTAGGTACAAGTGTTTTATCTGGTTTGTCTATGTTTCTTGTGTATTTAGTGTAAGACCCACCAATATTGGGGTACTGTGACGTAGTGGTGGGCTTAACACGATATGGCCATATTGTGGAACTGAATTCCCATATTTATTTGCTAAGATAGATGATTTTAAGTAGCCTTGTTAAATGTAAAACTGTGTTTTTGTATGTGTGTGCACTGTTCCATTAGCTGTATCTTGTATATGTTTTAATCTTTACGGCAGCACCACTGCTTGAAAAAGCTTGTTCTAGGTGTGCCCCCAACTCCAATTTTTTTGTCCATGTTTATTACCATGTGGCTAACTGTGGGAGTTGGTTGAATGAGTATTTTTGTATCTATGAATATTGGATGAATTGGAGAGTTAGACATTTAGGACCTGGGCATTGGGCATCCACAGATCTATTAGTGGGGTTGGGGTTATGACTTGCTTTCCAAAGGCTAATCCCAGGACGCAAGGTTACTGGGTTGAAGGTTTTATTCGGCCATGTTATAGTTATACAACTCCCATCCTACTTCATATGCAGGGGTAGATAACCTTCAGCACTCTAGATGTTGTGAACTACCCATAAGGCTCTTACTTCCATTATGCTGGCAAAGCATCAGGGGAGCTGTAGTCCACAACATCTGGAGTGCCAAAGGTAGCCTACTACTGGCATAGAGTGTGATAGACATATATATCTATGAACCTTTCACAGTGTGTTCATGGTATGAAAGGGTTGGTTGTTTGTAGCACTTTCAGTGAATAACAGATTGCACGCCATACATTTTTTATTTTTTGTTTTAAAGGAATGAAAACCACTCTGTTGCTATAGGGTCCTGCAGACTACAGTTTGTTGTTGGTTTATTTTTCTTTAAGTCTGCTAATATGAGTGCCCTGGGGACCCCAATATATGTTTAGTTATTTATATATTATGTATATGTATCTTGAACATTTCTTTGAATGCTGCCCTGCATTGCTAATCTCATCAAAAAAGTTATTGTAGTTACACAATGGCATATTGAATAGGTTTAGCTAGAGTTTAATAAACATTTTTTTCTCGAGGGTGTTAAGAGTATAGAGCATTGCGACACAGATTCATTTGTAGCTTGAAATACATTTTATTTAGTGCTGTGTTTGTAGTACAGGGCATTGCGTGGACACTTTTCTCCTTTCTATCGGTTTCTGTGGGTGAAATTATTAGTGGACGACAGGTGTTTTACCAGGTGGTAAGGTGAGCTTTGAATTACAAAACCTTTTATTACAGAGGGGAGCTCTGAATTACAAAACCTTTCGTAAATTTGATGAAGGGAATTTGTTTTCCATTGGCCAACTTTCCCCTTAAGGACGCAGCTTCACATGGTTGTCTTACCCTTAAGAACACATGCAATTTTGGCATTTTTGCTATGTGTTTGTTCAACCTCAATTTACATCTTTCTCATTTATTGTACCAGCACATATTATAGACAGAAAACAAGGTAATTTGATGTGGCATATACATTCTCATTTAGAATTTGGTATGTTTGTCTTGTAAGTTTAAAGGGACTCTGTAGGCACCCAGACCACTTTAGCTACCGTATTTATCGGCGTATAACACGCACTTTTTCCCCCTGAAAATAGGGGAAAAATCGTGGGTGCGTGTTATACGCCGATATCCCATAATTACTTACCTGTCCTGAAGCGTGGGCCGGCTTCACAGCACGCACCGCGGTACAGGAACTTTAATTTAAGGTTCCGGTTTCCGGCGGGACTGAAAGGAAGTGTGCACAATAGTGCACCCAGACCACTTTAGCTACCGTATTTATCGGCGTATAACACGCACTTTTTTCCCCTGAAAATAGGGGAAAAATCGTGGGTGCGTGTTATACGCCGATATCCCATAATTACTTACCTGTCCTGAAGCGTGGGCCGGCTTCACAGCGCGCACCGCGGTACAGGAACTTTAATTTAAGGTTCCGGTTTCCGGCGGGACTGAAAGGAAGTGTGCACAATAGTGTGCACACTTCCTTTCAGTCCCGCCGGAAACCGGAACCTTAAATTAAAGTTCCTGTACCGCGGTGCGCGCTGTGAAGCCGGCCCACGCTTCAGGACAGGTAAGTAATTATGGGAGGGGAGGAAAGTACACTATGGGAGGGGAGGGGAGGGGGAGGAAAGTACACTATGGGAGGGGAGGGGGAGGAAAGTACACTATGGGAGGGGAGGGGGAGGAAAGTACACTATGGGAGGGGAGGGGGAGGAAAGTACACTATGGGAGGGGAGGGGGGGAAGTACACTATGGGAGGGGAGGGGGAGGAAAGTACACTATGGGAGGGGAGGGGGGGAAGTACACTATGGGAGGGGAGGGGGGGGAAATACTATGGGAGGGGAGGGGGGGAGAATACTATGGGAGGGGAGGGGGGGAGAATACTATGGGAGGGGAGAATACTATGGGAGGGGAGGGGAGAATACTATGGGAGGGGAGGGGGGAGAATACTATGGGAGGGGAGGGGGGAGAATACTATGGGAGGGGAGGGGGGGAGAATACTATGGGAGGGGAGGGGGGAGAATACTATGGGATGGGGGGAATACTATGGGAGGAGGGGGGGAATACTATGGGAGGAGGGGGGAATACTATGGGAGGAGGGGGGAATACTATGGGAGGGGGGAGAATACTATGGGAGGGGGGGGAGAATACTATGGAAAGGGGGGGGACACTATGGGATGAGGGGGGAATACTATGGGATGAGGGGGGGGAATACTATGGCATGAGGGGGGAAATTTCCTGGAATTTCTTTCTAAAAATGAGGTGCGTGTTATACGCCTGTGCGTGTTATACGCCGATAAATACGGTAATTGAAGTTGTCTGGATGCTGTGTCCCTATTGCACTTAGTGCTGCAAAGTAAAACATTGCAGTTCCACAGAACTGGGATACAACAAATACAAAAATGTGATAATTTCACCTGATACCAGTAAAAATAAAATAATATAACTTAACTTATAGGTTTCAGCCTCCCAAGGTTATCTTCCAGACAATAACCTCTTCAAACTAATGTGTATATATACAAAAACAATTTTAGGGACCTTACTGTTTGACCATTAAAACAAATGAAAAAAAGAGTGCAATACTGACAAATTATCAGTTCCACTCACAGGTAAACTTGATTTTGACGCCTTTGCGGTGCCACCCTCAATAGTATTAGGGGGATTAAGTTATTCCCTCGGACTCCTCTCCGGACTGGTCTTTTCGGTAACCAAAAAACTATTAGCCAGAGAAATCTTCCATTAAAAATGGATATCTATTATATAAAAATACCATTCTCTTTTAATTATTATTATTTTATTATTTATATAGCGCCATCAGATTCCGTAGCGCTGTACAATGGGTACTTGTCTACTATTATTTTTAGTAGATATACCCCCAATGAATACATACGTGCATATTTTTATGTATGTATTCATTAGGAGTATAGTTTAAAAGAGCTTACAAAAGCTGTAGTTTTTATAACTGTATCTTTTGTAAAGCCTTCCTTTTTTTTACCGGAAGAGACTTTCAGTGTCTTAACAGGGAAATAACCACTATTGTTTTCACACGCTTTGGCTCGTACAGTGCGCTCGCACGTCTAGAGCTGAGGAGCTGGTCTGAGGTCTGTGAGGGAGGAGAAGGAAGGGGAGCTAATGGAAGTAGAAAGGAATCCTCCCTGGCAGTTTGAGTGATAGCGGTTGGGAGGGGGTCCTAGTTAATTTATAAATGTGCTGATTTCTTATAGAAATCTGCACTTTTACAAACTGGGGTTAAACTAGGGTACTCCTCAAGTATGAGATTTCTATAGTGGCATAGGAGAGGAAGATCTTTAGAATGAAAGGTCGATAAGATTAAAACTGTCGTTAGTATTTCCGCTGGCACAATGTAAACTGATAGATTGTTAAGGCCTGAAAAGTTACACCGGTAATTATTATTATTATTATTATTATTACTATTTCTGAATGGTTTACTTAATAAAGGAATGCGTTCAGGTAAATAAATTAATATTCTTTTCGTTTGTGAATTTAAAACTATCAGTCATGAATTAAAGTATTATACTATTCTGAAATAAAGGTTTGGTCATAGTATAGCATTCTTTATTAAAGGAACACTCCAAAAACCATAACCACTAAAGCGCTGTAGGTTATGGTGGCAGGTGTACCTTGGAACCCTTATTGTAAGAAGTCAAACAGTTTTAGAATGGTTTCTTACTTGTTGTATGCCAGGCGCTACCACCTGCTTTCTCTACAGCCAGATGCTCGCTCCTGCATCGTAGCGCATGGGCTGTGTGTTCTCTAATCACTCTCAGCCAATGAGCTTAGACCTGCACTGACAGGCTTAGCTCAGTGAACAGAGCTTGTAGTGGAGGCTGGCAGTAGCGCTCTGCGGATCCCATGTAAAATGTCAAACTGTTCTAAAATGGTTTGACTCCTTCCATTGGGAGTGGGCACCACGGCAGTCCAGGCAGCATAACCGCTACAGCTTATTCTGATGATTATGGTGGTTTAAATGTTCATGTAAAGTCTCCTCTGAAGCAAAGTACTGCAATACTGATGGGATCTTGAATGATTAGAAATGGTTAATTTCTCTGTGTACTCTGATACCTGTCTCTTTATTTGACATAAAATTAGCTTGTTTTTGCAGACTCACTATTCCACAAATCCCTATGTTTCTCTCTGTATATTTGAAAAACTGACCAAGCATTAGAAGTACATATTAGAAGACTGGGTGGAGTATTTGGTGTATGTGGTTATTGTGTTAAGTTGGTAAACTTGCAAGTGATAAAGCTTAAAATTGCTTAAGACCATACTGTATATTTTACTGTTATTAAGTTAATGTTCATATAAATTATGGAATTTCTATGAAAATATCATCAGATTGAATCATGTTTTTTCCCCTCTGTGAAGCAGAATGTTTGATATTTACAAACCTCCTCTATTTTGGGTTAAATTAAATGCCCATGCTACATATCTTTTATCTTTTTTTCTCATATCTTTTTTTTTTTTTTTTACTCGCAAACAATAGCTTTGTATACGGGAAGAAAAAGCAAAATGTATATGTATTTATAAAAATATTCTTTTGTTTCTAATACTACTATATTTCACTGTCATATAATAGTAAGTATGGTTTGTACCTACAAAGTCGTTTATTTTCAATGCCTTCAAAACAATGCCTTTACAATGAAAAAAAAAAATCTCGACAGTGAATCAGAGCAAACACATACAGGTGTATACCGAAGCTAATGAAAAATCTGCATTTCCCAGAACTGGTAATATGTTACAGAGAACTTTTCAATAGGTCTTTTTGAGTTTACGGATTAGTATTCTCCTTTGATTCTTATTATTGCATCTGAGCTGGCTGCTTGGCTGCCACATTAATCCTCCACCTTGGTAATTTCTCTTTGAAGTTGCATACACAAGGCTTGCACACGTTTCTCGTGCTTTCTGTTACTAACGAACGGCTATTACAACCGGTCCTTATTGGATGTTTGTCAAAAAGGTTGTAAAGCTTCCTGATCCATTCAAATCTTGCTGCCGTCTCTGCTATACACCCACTGAAACATTCCATTTATCTGTCTCTCTGTGGGTCTGTCTGTCTGCCTGTTTATATCCATGTATCTGTCTTTGTCAGTCTGTCTGTCTATATCCATTTATCTCTCTATCTCTCTGTCTATCTGTGTGTCTGACTCTCTATATCCATTTATCTGTTTCTCTCTCTCTATCTGTCTGTCTGTGTGTATGACTGTCTATATCCATTTATCTGTTTCTCTCTCGCTATCTGTCTGTCCTTCTGTCTATATCTATTTATCTGTTTCTGTCTGTCTATCCGCGTGTCTGTCTGTCTATATATATCCATTTACTTGCCTCTGTCAGTCTCTGTCTATATCCATTTATCTATCTCTCTCTATCTCTCTTTCTGTGTGTCTGACTGTCTATATCCATTTATCTCTCTCTCTCTCTCTCTCTCTCTCTCTCTCTCTGTCTGTTCGTCTGTCTATATCTATTTGTCTGTTTCTGTCTGTCTGTCCACGTTTCTGTCTGTCTATATATATCCATTTACCTGCCTCTGTCAGTCTCTGTCTATATCCATTTATCTGTCTCTCTCTATCTCTTTCTGTGTGTCTGACTGTCTATATCCATTTCTCTCTCTCTCTCTCTCTCTCTCTCTCTCTCTCTATCTGTCTGTTCGTCTGTCTATATATATTTATCTGTGTCTGTCTGTCTGTCTGCGTGTCTGTCTATCTATATCCATTTTTCTGTCTCTTTCTGTCTGTCTGCTTGTCTGCGTGTCTGTCTATCTATTGTAATGAAGATATGATATAATAAATTGTAATGATACGGGGATGGCATTCTGATGAACTCAGGATCAATGTTTAGCGTTAGAAATTTAACGTGTATTTGTAACGCTATAGTGCCATACTCACTATTCAGGTGACTGGACCCTTACTGCAAGGGTTCAAAAGGTAAATTTACTTACCTTTTCTACCCCACAGCTTCGGTCTCCACAGTGAAGCTCTGCCTCTTGGCAGAAATGACTAAGATTGATCTCAGCCAATTCAGTTCTTTCCCATAGGAAAGCATTTAAAGTCAAGTGCGCATGTGCGAAACAACGCTGCACTGCGCCAATCAGACGCTCTCTGGAATCATTGGATTGAAATAGGGGAGTTTTACTATGCTGTTTTAGCAGAAGTGCGTTTGGTGGCTGTCAGTATGATAGCCACTAGAGGCTAGTTAACCCTGCAATGTAAACATTGCCATTCTATAGAGCATCAATGTTTTCAGTTGCAGGGTTAAAACGTGGGTGGCAGGGTGGGGCATAGCACCCCGACCTCTTCATTGAAATAAAGTCATCTAGGTGTGTACAGTGTCCCTTTAAGAAAGGAAATATTGTGCACCTTTGAGTTTAGTTTTACATTTTGTTTCTTTTTTTTCCCTGTGGAATTGTTTTATGTCTTATTATTGAGTTTATTCTACTGCAGTGTAAATACAAGATTATAAAAAGATTTATTCTAAAATGATCTTACAATGAATGTTTGCTTTAAATATACATTGTAGAAATACAGATGATCTATGGCCCATTTGGGCAAACATAGTATAGTTTAATCATTTATGATATTTATAGCTGAAATAAATCCATCTGCAAACAAATGTAATCACCTTGTAACTTATGTATTCAGTAAATGTATTTAATATTTTCCTAATTTGTAATAGATTCACAAACATGTATGCTATTTATTACTAGATAATTTGAGTTAGCTAAGGTTATTGTAACATTATTTGATAATAATATATATAATTATAATTAGAGTTATAATTTTTTATTTAGAGTTTGTATAATTCGACATCAACAATTAATGACAATACACAAACAAACATTTAAAACATATATATATATATATATAAATATATATATATATATATATATATATAAAAATATATCCCAAATTTAAATATTTTTAAAAAAAAAATTCATAGGCATATATATATATTTAGACAAAACATAACTTGCTATATGAGTTGAAATTATAATTTTATAGAGAACAACTCGTGTTTACTATTATTATGACATGGACAACCCCAATTATTTTGAATATAATGATGATATACTCTTTTATATTCTTGCTTTATTTATATTCATCCATTCTGAATACTTGGGTATATAGGTTGAGGTAGTGTTGTAATAAGCTATTCCTTTCTCCATTTATAGTTAATAGAGAATTTGCTGTTTAAATTGGGTTTCTGTATTTAAATTTGGTTTCTCTAGGTTTAAAAAAATTCTGATTCTCATATCTTTTTGGTCACGCTTACGTAAATTCGATGACAAATCTCTGCGATGATTGATTTTATTTGTAAATATTATACATGTCAAGTGTTTTTTTTTCTTCACATAAATATGTTGCCCATTTTGTTAATTTCAGCTTTTCCATCCGTATTATAGCAATATGGGTCTGCAGCCTTTACATGTCCAGTGTAAATTATTGCTGATTTGTGCTCAGTTTATTGCAATCAAATCAACACGAGTTTACCCACGTTGTAGCCGCAATATGGCCCAATGTAAATATTAGCTTGCTGGCTAACTGTGCACTTGCTTGGTGTGCCTTATGAATTGCCCGTCAGAAAGTCACTTACTGTCACATGACAAATGATAGAGCAACAATCAACATTCTGTGCTGTATTCACAACCGCTAGTCAATTACTGTTACAATCAAACACAGAGAGAGGCCAGGCACACAGATCCCGTCATACTGCAGACTTTGTATTGAAATAAGCACAGCATGACAAAGTGTGGACGGACTATTCCAGTCATTTACAGAAACATATTTATTTTCAGAAACATATTTAATTACTGTTACAATGTAACAAAGGCAGCCAAATTCATTAATTGCCAGAGTCTGATATTATCAAATGACAATCACTTTCCTTTAATCTGCCATACTTACAGAAGCAGTTTCCCACCCACCACTTGATATGGGCTTGAACCTCACACATTTATGCACATAGTTTAGGAAGGGAGGAGGAGTGGGCATGCCTTTAATGCACTTCGGCGTGTGTGCGTGATTTCTCACTAATGTCAAGGGACAGTTTCTTACATATAAAGTGTGTCAGCTTGGAATAGTTGTGCACTGTGCCCATACTCTAGTTCAGGGGTGCCCAAAACTTTGGATGCCTTTAGTACAGGAATCAGGAACCTTTGGCCCTCCATGTGTTTTGGACTACATCTCTTACAGCCATAATGCTGGCAAAGCATCAAGGGAGATGTAGTCCTCAACATCTGGAGGGCCGATGGTTCCCCATCCCTGCTTTAGAATCTCAAAGCTGTAAGTGTGGGAGCTGTAGTTTTACAACATCTGGGCATCTACCTTTTGGTCTACTTGATATCTTGCCATTCAGGAACCTGCCTGTGAGTAAAACACTGTAGAAGTGATCACGCATTCTTAGAATTTTGGCACGGCTGTGAATGCATTTAATGCAGCACCAGCACTTTTTAAGAAGAATAACCTGGAATAACCTGTGCAGATAGGACAGATATCCTAAATCACGGTACAATAGTGAGGTATAGACATTTCCAACTACAATATACACACTCGATCACAAACTGCTTTATAAACAGTAGCATGCTCCTTGCCATCACGTGACAGAGGCTAAGTATTTCGATATTAATATCCAAATTAACAGAGACTTATCACTATGTAACACCAGCATCAAACTGCAATATTCAAAGCAGCAGAACATGGAATAACATGATGGATGCAGTAGTGTACACAGACAACAGTCATATGGACTGAAATCTTCCAATGATCCAATATACCCCAAATTTGCATAAGTCATCCATCAAATGGCACCAGGCTCAGTGAATGGCCTGAGGCTTACTTTAAGGGGTTCCCCTGTTATTACTTCTCTAGGAGTTAAGGTGGCATAGTCGGCTCTCAGAATCATTAATCTTCTGACAGTAAGGCTAGCATGAATAGAGAAATCATGGGATAGCAATGCAAAGAAACATAAATAAGTGCAAGCCCATGGAAATCATGGTGCGTAAAATTATATTAGTATGTGCTGCATGTGTAAATGTGGCACGGTCAGAGGGTTAACAGATCGCAAGAACTGCGAGGGAAGCTCTTGAAGTGATCTGCACCCAA
Source organism: Pelobates fuscus (assembly GCF_036172605.1). Lineage (NCBI taxonomy): Eukaryota > Metazoa > Chordata > Amphibia > Anura > Pelobatidae > Pelobates > Pelobates fuscus. Next base: position 103,966,762 of record NC_086318.1, on the reverse strand, counting down.
TATTTCCCTGAAAGCATTGCATAGAATGCACACAGAAGTACAGTTCCTGTTTAATAAATTAAAAAGCCTACTTCATGTTACTTTCTCACTGACTTTGATTACAAAAACCTCTGCAAATTAATGACTTAACTCTGAACTTATGTTAAATAGGTAATGTCAGGCTTGCTGGAGATCAGAGTTTAGTCATTTTATGGTTAAAGGCGCACTGTCATTGTGCAGGATTTGCTGTTAAACTAATCCTTTTTTTATCCTTCTTTTTCTTCTTGCTTTTAGTTTTTTGGAAATTCTAATGTGTATATATAATTATACATAAGAAAAAGTGGGTGTTACGCTTTCTCTTGGTGAGTGTGAAAAGGCAAATTTTGGCATTGGGCTGGGCTTAAGTAAAGTTCTACTTCCGTTGCTGCACGAATATACCAACAATCCAGAGGTCAAAAAATCATACAGAAGGTCACACTGCAGACAACAGAGGAGAACAAAATGGAGGCTACTAGGTATTAGCATCGGGTGCAAGGAAGAAAATATATTAATAATAAATAAAGGCAACTAGGAAAGAGGGGAAATCATTAAAATACAAGGGCCACAAGGAAAGGAAAACTAAAAGAAAAAAACCTGGCATAGACACTTTAAGTAACGCCCCATTCTATGTAGAATCCATTGCAAACACATGTTTTGTTTATTTAAGGCAATGCTGTTTATATCACAATACAGTGAATGTATTTTTTCTATATACTGATTACACAAAGATGTGGAGACCCATTGTGTACATGAGACATGAGTTTAATATTTGGTATTTAAAGGTCGTTTATTCACTCAGTGTCAAATTGTCAAATTGTCCCAACGTTTCAACCCCTCAGGGTCTTTTTCAATGACCTTGAAAAAGACTACACTGAGTGAATAAACGACAAATCTTTAAAAGACCTGTGAGTGCACCTCTTCTACTTGTGTATATATATATAATTTTTTTACAGAAAGTATAAAGAAAAAAGATACCGCTGATTATGAAAACTATTTCTTCAAATACATGTTCAGTTTTTTTCTGAAGAGATTTTTTTTTCTAAATTAATTTATAATAAATTGTTTTATTTTGCAATAATACAATAATATGTGTCTGGCATATAATTCTCTTATATCGCTATTGTCTTCTGTTCATTATGGTCGTTATTTAAAGATTTTTAGTAGATATACTATATATTTATAGGAGAAACATTTTCCTACATGCAATGAAATACATTTGTTAATTTCGGGTGTTTTACTAGGTATATTTATACAGATACAATCTTTTTATTTTTATTAAATTAAATTATTTCTGTGTAGCTAAGTACACCTGCACACAAAAAGTTAAAATAAAATATAGGAAGCATAGACTACAATAACCTTGTTTTTATTTATTATTTGTTAAATGTTCAGCAGTGTTTTCATGTATTTTTAGGCATTCTGGGGTCATTTTGTGCCCTAAACAGAAGTGTATAGAACTCTCTGCCAGTCGAGGCACAGATCACTCACATAAAAAAGGAGAAAAGTAAATCTCCCAATGGATCTATAGACATAATACAGCATTTTTGAAAATATGCAATAAGGCAATAAGACATTGCTCCTTAATGTGATATACTGTTTACTGAAGTCATAATTCCATGTACCACAATAAGCCTCTGAATTATGCACTTCCCAACGAGTCCAAGCGGAGGCTCACAGATACGGATTACCTTTTAAAGTGGACTTGTCATGTGAGCAAAAGCAAAACATTACAGCAATGACTATGTCTATGTTTTAATATTTTTAGAATGACTGAAAAATCTTTAGAATGACAGCAAAATCTTGAGGCTCAGAACATCGCCTCTTCCCATCTTCCGGAGAAAACATTATCTCTTTCATCCCCTTCTTCCTGCCTGGATACTTCTCTATATTTATTTTTTTCTTGTAACTTGGTTTAGAGATGATGCAGAAAACAGGAAATAGGAGGTAGTCTAGACGTGTCCAAAATGCCCGCAGCATACATTTCACAGGATGTAGAACAAGCATGTCAAACTCGCGGCCCACAATGAATATTTTTGTGGCCCAGCGAGCTGCGAGTTTGACATGCTTACTAAGACAGAGTAGGCACCTGCTCTACTCACATTGCAGATGACTACTCTGCTCAAATTTACCCGGCCGATGAGGAGAGGTCGCTGGCGGCAGCAAGGGAGCTCAGTCTTCTATGAAAATGTAAGTCTTTTTGTTTTTTTGCGGCCCACATAAACGTAAACCTTGTTAATTTAGCCCGTGCTAGCCCTTGAGTTTGACATGCTTGATGTAGAATATTTTGCATACCTGCAAATGTGTGGAACTCTTTTTAAACATATTAACACAAGATCTAAATATGCTATATTATTTCATGCAAATAAATACAATATTTAGTTTTTTTTAGGTAGAAGTTCAATTTGACATTTTGTATCGCAAGCTTCTGAATTTCATGAGAGCCATGTTAGAAAATGTAGAAAAAGAAGAAAAACATTGATGAGGCACTTTTAATGGGATGCAATATTATCCATTTATGGTTTAAACAGGGACTTGAAAAGAAATGGGAAAAAATAATCTTTGGAATTCAATTATGTCACTGGTACACATTCTCCGATTTGTTGAAGTCAATTCTGTGATAAGTCTACATATGGACCCATGTTTTTCAATCCTGAAATTTGTGTTATTACTCATGATATCATATAATCCCGTGGAATGAACAATTGATTTTATTTACTAAACACAGACATGTGGTGAATACCATATTGCAAAATTTAGGTTAAAATAGCTGATTTAGAAAAACTCCAGTGGTAGTCACAGTGTGATTAGATTAGCCTAAATTATGCCATTTGTTTTTTTAATTCACTACCACTTGACGTTAATTCAAATATTTATACTCAGGTCTCAGGATTCAAACTGAACATGAATAAATGCGAAGTACTCAACATCACCGTTCCGACAGCCCAAGCAAACGCATTGAAAAACCAGTTCCCATTCCGATGGTGCGCAAACCACATGCAATACCTAGGTATAGCACTAACCAGAGACCTGGTAGACATGTACTGAACGAACTTCTTACCACTGCTGCAACGAATACAACAGGATCTGAAAACATGGGCCTACCCCCACATAGCGTGGTTCGGCTGGATTTCAATTCTCAAGATGAATATACTACCGCGGCTATTATATCTATGTCAGACCGTCCCGCAAGCCCTACCGATGGCGTATTTCACATCACTTCGATCCGCGATGGTGAAGTTCATTTGGAATGGGAAACAAGCAAGGCTCCGACGGGAAGTCCTATGCTTGCCTTGAGCATGGGGGGGGGGGGACTGGCGCTCCCTGACCTGCGCAAATACCATCATGTGACAGTACTACAACGTGTACTGGAGTGGCATGCCCAACCGGCACACAAACAATGGACCGACCTAGACAAAAAACATATAGGCCCCTCCTTCCTGACATCAGTGTGGAATTTGAAGAGGTTGCCACAGGTGATTCTGGAACCGACCTCTACTGTAGCGCAGACATTGAAAGCATGGGATACTATCAGGAGAGCTCCTCACGTGTCTCAAACACCAAGCCTGATGATTCAGATACAACATAATCCTCAGATAGGAGAAGGGCTGCCGCCGACGGCATGGACCTTCCTAGGAAAGGGGGAATCATTCCCCATACATGGGGTACTAAACAACACGGGTATGACCCCCCTGAGGGAACTACTGGAGGGCAACCAACCCACCAGCGTACAAACCTTCTGTTATATGCAACTCAGATCATTCTATCAGACACTCCCGGGCAAGGAAACACTACATCGGGACTTAACATGGTTCAAAACACTCTGCGACCACAAGACTACCCTAGATAAGGCGATATCCCTTCTGTATCAACACATGCTAGTGGGACACCTGCCAACAATGACCAATTCCGCAGACGCTGGGAACGCATGCTGGATACATCCTTCACCGCGGCCCAATGGGATAAGATCCTCATATTGCACCATAAATGCTCATCGAGTTCCCAATATCAAGAAACAAACTACAAACTTCTCTCATTCTGGTACAGAACACCTGATAGCCTACACAGGATCTTCCCGAAAATACCTGACACATGCTGGAGATGTGGGGATGAGCGAGGTACACCACTACACATATGGTGGGACTGCCCACTCATTGTGCCATTCTGGGACGAAGTACTACAGAAAACAGGGGAAATCTTAGGGACGGAAGGAAATCTCAACGCAGAAGCGGTCCTCCTACACTCCACACCAGACCCCATAGGGGCATATAGGAAAAACATTCGTAGACACCTGCTGAATGCAGCCAAAGCACTAATTCCACTATACTGGAAACAGACGACTATCCCAACGATAAGGCAATGGATGGAGCGTGTGGAAAAGATATATAGAGCGGAATCAATGCAGGCCACCCTTATGGGTCTCGAGGACAAAAATGCGGAGAGATGGCGCCCATGGCTACTTTACATAGCAGACCGAAGCACAGACAGGAACGACCGTCTGCAACCCCGAGGAACCCCGCGCCCCCCCCTGGATGGAGACTGAAATCTGATACGATACACGCGATACCATAGGCACGGCCAAACCGCTTTCTCTCCACCCCCTATCTCCTTCTCTTATTTCTCACTCGTCTTTCCTCTAAGTTCTCCGACAACGATTCATGAACTATCTGAATAACAGATGCAGCCCACCTCAACCCGAGATTACTAACGGATGCATCACACACTCACACTCACGCATCAGACTGGAGGCAAACACCTCTACCACGACATCACACAATACAAACAAGAAACACTCATAAACAGCAAATGATCACTAAAGTCGGTCCAATAGCCTTCACCATCTCATCAGGGAAGAGGCCCAAAGGCGGCAAGGAAATGTTAAAAGTGACCAACAGGCTGACACAACATACAAACTATAAGTATACCTATCCTCAAGCCGCAACCCGGTCACCCATATGACTACTCTAACGTGTTAAACATGATTAAACAACATTTCTGTATAATACGTACCATTGTTCAAATGTTGTCCATATATTCTTCGCTGGGACCTGCGTGTCCATTATATTATGTTTGCTTGTTAAATCTAAAATTACATGCCACCGTACATCGATCAGGGCAAGCCCTGAAATGTTTCTGTATGAATAAAGCCATTTTTGACAACAAATATTTATACTCTTAATACACACTCACAATATTTTTTTTATTTTCATACTTATATATTCATAAGTATATTGTATTTATCTGATGAATAATGGGTGTTTGTAAGTATTTTTCTTTTTGTTAATATTTAATTTGATTTAACTGCTCTTACTGAGGGTGACAAGCAAGTGCATACACCTTTTACTGAGTATTAATTTTTTTTTATTTGTCATTTGAGGTTGTTTCTTGTTTTCTTTTTTTACAGTTTTATTAAAGATAAATATTTTATTTTGTTCTTTTCATCTATTTTACATCTTTTCATAATTTTTTACTTCAAATTTTATATATATATATATAATGGTGTATATATATATATATAATGGTGGTTATTTTGTATAATTATAGGTTTACGGTCATGCAGGCTGGAGTTTCTGTTCAATATTCTATAAAAAGCTGTGCATATCAACCAATATTCAGGAGGTGCCATTGATCCTTCATAAGATGTGATTAATGTCTTTGTAATACTAACCATAAGTACATCATTAGTACATCTGTTTAAGCAAAAACTAATTCTAAATGTGACTTCACGTGACAATTTGACCAAGCATAACAGCTCGCAACATCCAACGTAAGCAGGTATATATGCATGGCATATTGAATTTATATTGGAGGTGGAATAGCGACGTTTAGAACTTTCTTACAGCACTAGTTTTATGGAGTTATTTTTACCAACAGTTTTGATTTTGAGGTTATTTGTATAATGCTTTTAAATATTTGTGAGGATTTTAAAATGGCTGCCAAACCCCATGCTTGATTGATCGATAGAGGTGGCAAGCATAAGACTACGAATATAACACACACAAAGATGTGATTTTTGACCCCCATATTACCTTTGGCATTTACGCTATTAATGACACTTTCAAAATGGCATGCTAAACCAATTGATTGTTTGGCCAAGGTAACCAATGCTTGTGGACATGTATGCCAAATTTTGCATTGTTCTAGCTAAAAATGTCAGAGCTGAAGATGTTTGAAGAATTTTGTGCAATTTATTATTGCCTCTTAACCATGTGACCAATTATCTTTTGTTAAACAAATCAGAATCTACAGCAATATTTACATTTGTAGAATATGTGGTTTTGAAGAAGGAAATGTTTCAATATTGGTCCTCAAATTCAAGATGGCTACCAGATCACGTGAACTATGACCTTTTTGTTGTAAAGCATATGTGTACTATATGTCTCCATCATTGTGTCATGTTTCACGAGTTTTGATTAACAGTTTGGTTTACACAGGCTTTTTAAAAAAGTGGCAGGAAAATAAAATAATAATAATAATCAGAATCAAAACAACTGGATGACCACCTAATTTCACAATTGGCTGTCAAATCAGGGCCGCCATCAGGGCATGACAAACGTGACAATTGTCACGATCCCAGCGGTCCTGGGGGGGCCGGCCCGCAGCCAGATTGCTAGAGCGGGCTGGAACTCGAGATGACTGATTTGGAGGGGCCCAGCAGCTTAGCCTCTGTGCCGCTGGATGCTGGGCCCCCCTGTAAGTGTGCCGCTGGGAGAAAGCTGTCATTATGCACTGCAGTGCACAAATCCCTGTGGCTCCTGTCTGCAGCTCCGCCTCCACAGGTACAGAGCTGCAGACCATGATGGTCAGCGAGCTCAGCCAATCAGAGCGTTTCCGCAGGTTACCACAGCAACGCTCTGAGACTTCAAATGTCAGAGCTTGCGAGACAATCTCCACATGGTCTGACTGCACCTCTGCACCAGTGGAGGCGGAGCTGCAGACAGGAGCGCAAGGGCCAATGCCACCGGACCACCAGGGTGCAGGAAAGAAGAGACCACTGGATCACCAGGGACAGGGAGTCGGGACTTCACTCAAGAGGTAAGTTAATGGCTCACTTTCCCACTCCCACTCCCGCCGGGCTCTAAGGGGAGGAAGGGGTTAAACACTTACCTTTCTCCAGCGCCGGGCTCCCGCGGCGCTGGGGACTCTCCTCCCTCTTTGACCGAATGTGCATTTGCGTCAAGAGCCGCGCGCGCATTCAGTCAGTCCATAGGAAAGCATTCTCAATGCTTTCCTATGGACGCTGGTGTTTTCTCACTGTGAAAATCACAGTGAGAAGCGCGGAAGCGCCTCTAGCGGCTGTCAATGAGACAGCCACTAGAGGCTGGATTAACCCATATGTAAACATAGACGTTTCTCTGAAACTGCTATGTTTACAGCTGCAGGGTTAACCCTAGAGGGACCTGGCACCCAAACCACTTCATTGAGCTGAAGTGGTCTGGGTGCCTATAGTAGTCCTTTAACCCCTTAAGGACCAAACTTCTGGAATAAAAGGGAATCATGACATGTCACACATGTCATGTGTCCTTAAGGGGTTAAAGACTTCTCTAGGGCTGCATCGTTCCTATGGAATACAATTCCCCTCTCTGGTAGACTTTCACCCAATCTCCACTCCTTCAAAAAATCTTTGAAAACATACTTCTTTAGGAAAGCATATCAATTAAACTGTGAACAGCTTTCCCTCCCAACCCCCTGATTCCTCTCCTGAAACTGTCATCAAAACAAAACACTACGCCCTCAACGAATACTATCCTAGCAACCTACTTTTCTGCCCTACCCTTACCTTTTGTGTCACATTACCCCACTCCCTCTAACATGTAAGCTCATTGAGCAGTGCCCTTGATACCTGTGTTCCTGTGTGTCCAACTCATCTGTTTACAAATACTTCTCTGTTAGTCCACCCATTGTACAGCTCTACAGAACTTGTTAGCGCTTAGCAAATAATAATAATAATAATAATCATAATAATAATAATAATTCTGACAGCTTGCAAGATGTATCATATTGTTCTTGTATAATTTCACATATACAATTTATAGTCAGTTCTTTATGGGTAACAAACAAACTACGTATGACTTTATTTTAACATCATTCACTATATTAATGTTTAAGATAATAAACCTCTTTTCTTACAAAGGATTTCAAAAGTGAAACATGTAAATGTACATTTGAAGTCTGTGTGAAAAGATAGCAAGTTTTGTTACTTATTTTGATCTACTCAAATCCAGATTTAGGTATTTGGACCTCTAAGGAGAGTCCTACACAGAGTCATTGCTAGGGTCAGAAAACACCAGGGCCTTGAGCCCATAAATAATTTGGTAACCCCTTCCTAAAGCCCTTCCCTTGGCCCCTTCCCAACTCCGTCACTTAACACGCCATTTGGCACATTTACAGTTACTTCCAGATACACAGACAGATACACATGCACACATATGGATACAAAACATCAGACACGTAAAGATATGCACAAGCACAGACAGACACTGATACACACAGTGTGGCATACTCAGGCATAGACAGGCATACACCGGCATAGATAGGCATACACAGACACACACAGACAGGTACACACAGACGCCTGCAATTTGTAAGCCCAGCCCCTCTCTCTCTGTATCCCATCTGTCCATCTCTCTGCACCTGTGACTGATATTCTCAGCTACTATTCCTTTATATCAAGTCTATTCGACTATCTGCACCTGTGAATCTTACTCTCAGCTCCTCACCCCCTGCATCCCACCTGTGCAACTCTGTATATTTTGTGCCCATTCCCTTCCAGTCCCCATCCCCTCTGCATCACATCTACCCCATCACCTCCCCCTGTGTCCTTTCTGCTTACTCTCCTGCACTGGTACCTCACCTGTCACCATCTGCATTTCATCTCCTTTAAACCCTCTCCCACTACTCTGTAACTGTTTGCCCCTTTCCCTTATGCTCACTACCCTGGCACACACTCGAGATGTACATACCTACATATTATGTACTTTATATCCCCCCAGCCTTGTCAGTTACCCCACCTGCCCCTGACCCCTGTGCATTCTGCTTGCTTCCCTTCTAATTGTTCTCTGTCAGGTTGTGCATCAGCCCCTAACAGATTTGACGTGAAGGGAGCTATGGTGCCAGGACAACAACTTTGTTTTCCTGGCACTATAGTTTGCCTCTAACTTCTTGATAATATTTACATAGTCTAAAGGCTTAAGACACGTGATGTTTTGTTTGGTATCTTGCTTTAATAACTCTACAATGTAAAAACTTAATTATGTGAACACACAAATTCATAATTTGTAATTTAATATAGAATACATGTTCAACAATCGTGCTAGTCGTTTACACAGCCAAACAACCAGAATTTGGTCAAATCTCAATTCACCTGAATCCGAATGTACAAGTCTATTTAACACCAGATGTGTACCAAGATCAATTCCCACTACTCGGTGGAAGACCTCTGCACACCTCTGCTCCCAGCCCATCGTGCTCCCAGATCTGTGAGAGGCCTTGGTAAAGCTTATTATGTGTCAGTATCTCCCTGAACTGTACTAGCCTTAATGATACTTACTCTCTATGCGAACAAGTAATGGCCAACCAGCTAACTCACTCTCTGCACCAAGATGTGGAATTGCCAGAGCAGAGAAGGAAGTGATTGACTTGAATGCACACTTTGACTCAGAAATGCAAAGTTCTGTTTCTTTTGCTGTATGTTTTTGTTGTTGATAATGAGATAAACACTATGATCTCCAGATGGACAGTATGTCCTGTTGAACTTTCTGTGTTATTTGTATGCAGTTTTTAGAGGTGACTATCAAATGAACTAAGAGTTAGTTGTCTTTTTACCACTAGGTCTTCCCTCTCTAGATTGGTTTGTTCCTCTTTATTTTGAGAGGAACATTTGTTGGTACATTGAAATACCAATGTAAATAAATAGTGTTAGCATCGTATGAAAATATTACTCTCCCTTTCTAGGAGTTCATAAACAAAGGGTAAATATGACAAAATGTCTTAAGAAATTCATTGACTCCCTCGTAGCCTTGGTGCAAACACCATCCTTAGAAACGTTCTATTTACTCAAAGGAAAAAACATTGACAATACATTTTCTTTTACAATTTTTTTTCAACATTTAGCCTTTTACTTATTGCCAGATTAATTTATTTCCACCGTTATTGCAGCTTTTCATTATCTGTTATCATAGCCACCAACCTCTCCATAATTCGAGCTATTTATTTTTGTGCAAATCTAGATTTAATTTATAAAGACATTAAGCACACACTTAATTATTAACATTAAGCTCTCCATTTAAGTGGCATAATTGACTGTCTCACTGTTATATATGTTTTGTACTTAGAGCTATGAAAAACAGGCAGCATTTTTGTTGTAGGAAATGTTTAACCCTTCAGGCCCCAAAAACCACTCAATGCTTTCCCGATTAAATACTAGGAAACCTGAGTAATGTATAGTAAAAACACATAAAAAGAGAGGTGGTGCTCCTTGGATCATTAGCATTGTGAAATAAAGTCATAGATGCATCAAAAGCTCTTTGAAGCACATCCAAACTCTTTAGTGTGCTGTGAAATCAGATATGTCAGCTGTTTAAGCCTTCTGTGAAAGTGCACACTGTAGTAGCTCGGAATTCATTCACTGATTTCCAAACTGGAGCCTGGCCTGGGGATGGAAAGAAAGAGAAAAGGATTAAAGAAACCAGCAAAATGCGGTCATCGATCATTAGGTTTGGCGCATTTTCAGATATTCAGCGTTGCACATTGTGCAGATAAAGCAAGAGCTATTCTCCAGGGGATGTAGTATTTTAAACAGCAAGTCTTTGCTCATGGAAGTTTATACATCAGTGTTCTCCAAGGTTCTAATGCTGAAGGCTGCTGGCTATTAAAAATTCTTTGGTCGGAGATTCAGAAAGTATAAACGAATGACATAGTGCCATATATCCTTTAATCGTTAGGCTCATAATAAAAGAATGATGAGAATGTTGCATTCAGGGCCAATTGGACAAAATTGGAATGTTTCAATTTAAGAATAGACATTTTGAATCTATGCTATCAGACCATTCTCCAAGTAACCCACAGCAAATCAGGAAAGAAAGTACTTCTCCCCGGCACCTGTTTGTGTCTTCTCTAACCATCAATGAATATAATGTGTGTAGAGTGAGAGTCTAAAAAAGGTTAAACAAGTTCAATATAATCCACTTTAGATATCATAAAAGAAAAAAACTTCTTATCCCCCCAAAATTATGCTTATTGGATTGCATAAAATTCTATTTATACATTGTGCTAACAGCTTGGCTAGCGAATGTATAAATTGAGAGAAAATACCTATTTAAAAATATTTTTCTCTCCCAGCTGTTGGTCATTACCTTGGTGTGCCAAGGCATTGACTGACAAGGGAGAGTAGAAGAGATCTCCCACAGTAGGTCTTTCTACTCTTCCAAGCATAGCAACCACAGCACATGCACTGTAGTTGCTATGGAAACTCCCTTGTTGTTGCTTCAAGTGCTGGCTGTGGAGTGTAGGATCTGGGTGACGTGACGTCACTCAGGGAAATTCACGGCTCGGAGGAGGGTGTTACCTAAAGAGTAACACCAACAAAGCTTGAATATGGCAGCACTAGAACAGAGGAAAGCTGAGCAAATCTCCATAGTTTACACTGAATATATCATGTATATTTGTGATATATAATGTATTCAATGTACATGAAAGTGATTAACGTATGTTTTTTGACAGCAGATTGTGCTTCACAGGCATCTTGAAATAACTGAACAAGCTTATTTTTTGGAACTGTAAATTCAGACTGGGACATCAACGAGTTCTAGAGAGCATAACAATTCTGGAAAAAAATCAGACAAGCACACATCTTTAGAACAGAAAATGAGGGTAACCTTCTAAATTCACTAGTTTTCTTACCAGTCCTGTAGATTGGGTTAAAATACAGAGGAGAAAAACCCCACAAACTGCGTTCTTGTTTTATTCAGATCCAGGATATCCTCTCTCTATTTTTTTCTCCATTTTGTAAACAGTTAATAAGGTGATATGAAGCCTTAGAAGTTCAGACCATAGGATGTTGCTTTTTTTTCTTCTTCCCACTGTTAGAATTTCCAGTTTGTTCTAAGTCTGTTAATCTAGTTCTAGTAGATCTCAGATGATTATGCTTCAGTTCAATATTTTTGGATAAGCTTTTTGAATGATTTAATATTTTTGGATAAACATTTAAACTGATTTAATGTTTTGAAAAATACTTAAATTTTTTATTTTTTTAAAACATGTTTTTTAATATATTTATATGTTTTTCATCAATTGAAATACATGTTTTTACAAGTGATATTTTTGGGGGGTATTTTAAAATTTGAAAAAGTAATTTTAAAAGTTTATCCAAAAATATGAAATCATTTGAAATACTTATGCAAAAAAAGGTACATTGTGGCCTCTATTGATCAGAGACATGATCTCACCCCAAGTTCTGCCTCCAAGAAGAAACTTGCCGAGTTCAGTGACTATACTGTATAAAGATTTGAAGGTGTATAATACCGCTGATGGGAAGCTGTTTGCACTTTGTTGGGCTCAATGTGGTGACATTGACTATAATCAGCGACCTAAATACGTACAGAACAACAAACAAAACATTGATTGCATCATCGTGAGAAGGAGAAACACAAACTGCTCACTGATTTAAGAAAATTCTAATAGAATCCAAATTTTAATATCTGTATGAAAATGTGATTTCTTTTTTTTAAACGTGGTTTCCAACTGCTTAAAGCAGCAATGCCACCGTCTGGATACTTTGTATAACAAAAAAGACCCCTGAAGAAGACATCACCACGGGAGTCAGTAAGGTGAGTACTACTTAACTGAACCTGTACCTTGTGGAATCTGCCATCCTCTCCTGACTGGTCCTCTTCTACTCCTGGCACTTAAGCTGCCAGGAGCCGACATCACTGCTGTACTCACATGTACCACAGAGGTCTATGGAGACTCATGAGACTGCTGGACCCTCCATAGTTAGAGCCAATTTCCCTGCGGCCGTCACTGATGACAGCAAGGGGATTAAAACTTCTTGATGGCGGTAGCTCAGACAAGTGTCAAGAAGTGTCAGGCAGAGGAATAACGCTGAGATAAAATAGTCCCTACTTTGTCTTAGTATATATTTTGAGACTGGATTGGAATTTCAGTGAACGATCTGAATTAAAAAATGTTTTAATGGAGGCTGTGTGAGTCACAGCCAGGGTAGGTGCAGCTTTGGCTGCATAAACAGAAACAAAAGTAATTTAACTCTTAAATGAAAATTAAGCAATGACACTGTAGGGGTATGATCTACAGTATACACAAAAACTGCATCATCAAACTACAGTTGTTTTTGTACTTAGGGTGTCCCTCTAAGTAAATAGGAGTGACTACAAGTGTTTATTTTTTATTTGTTTAATATTTTAAATATATGATTTACCTCTTGTGCAACACAAACAATGACATTGATTACAATCTTTCCTTTGATAAATATTGTTATATGAATAATTAATGAGGTCGACAAAATCAGAGTCACTCCATTTCAAGAATTTGGGACAACACTTTTAACATTATCGGTTCAACATAAAGGTCCTACACCATAGATTAACCAGTCAAGCTGGTTAATGAGGAACACTCTAATTATAAATACATTATTTTTAAAGTCAGGTGTTTTCTTTAATCCTTTTAGATTACTGGCCTGCTTTGGAAAATAATAAATTAAAAGATGTTTAAAAAGCAATTAAACCTACCAGGAAACTATTGCCAAGATAGTCTCCTCTCTACAGGCCGATCCACCTTCTGTGAAATAATTTATCATCTCAGTCCAATCAGATGTATCTCATAGATAAGCATTGAGAAGAATATGGAAGCATTGTGGACACATGGCTCATACATTGCAGTCATTGCTCTTCTCTGAGAAGCATTACCTGGATTTTGCGTCAACAGTCTGTGTGTGTGAGGGCACTGAACAAGTAGTCCTTTCACAACTGATGGACCTGAAGGATGAATTAGCACTAGTAGCTCCTTCTTTGACGGCCAGTAGAGAAGCGTTTTTAGCTAAATGTAAACATGGCTGTTCTCATTTGAGATGCATGGATAGTTTGCGGTTGTCATAAAAACCTGCTCTTAGCCATTTAGTTTTGCACCATAGCAATGACACAATCTGTACATGATATAAAATTCCTTATATTGTCCTTTTGTTGTGCCGGATTGGTGAGCAGATTATACCTTTCACGGACATATAAAGAGGATCCCCGTTAAAATCACTGTGGGATTTTGGGAGATTTCTTTACATCTGAATGCAGCATTTTAACAATGAACAATCGGCTATTTAGAAAAAGAGTATATTTTTCAAAGCTGCTTTGCAATAGGTAAACAATTGAAATCAGAATTGCACTGAAACAGTGTAATAAAACCAAAGTAGTCATATTGTCAACCTTTATGAATCATTATAAAAGAGGTCAAAATTTAATATCAAAATGATACTGAATCTGGCCTTGTTAATGCTGTTTGTGTCATTCTTGTGTACGAAACTTTAGGAAAGTGACCTCACCAAACTAAAAGCAGCTGTATAAGAAACTAAAGACACTGATTATAAACCAGGAGTATTAATAGAATGAGTTACGATTGGTGACATGTAGCAAATGCAGGCATCACATGACAAGCTTTAGTGACTGATGATGTCAATGTGACACATGCTGGTGGCTCAACTTGTACTCCTTGCTAATCCTTTAACTCCTTCAGTTCCAGTGTTGCAATAACAAATTCCATTGCTGATGCCACCGTTGGTTCCCAAACACTTGAATTCAAATCAAACTCAAGAATCTTCAACAATCAAATCATGTGGAGAGTTTAGCAATGTCTTTTTTACTCAGTTGGCCAAAAATATTTTACGAATTTTCCAATAATATTACGTGTGAATGAATCACATGAGAATGATTAAAGTCCATATTTTGGACCAGATATATTAAGTCCTACTTTCAGCCCTTTGCATACTCAAATACATAAATGCATGATGCATGATCATATTTGTCAAGATCAATAATTATTTTTCTTATAACGATTAGCATTTATATAGTGCCAACATATTCTGCATCTCTTTAGAGTATGGAATGGGGATATTTGACAAGTAATGGACACTTTTCGATTCCACTTTCTATCTGCAGCTATGTGGCGTCGCCATGGGGACAAGATTCGCCCCGAGCTTTGCTAATCTTTACGTGTCCCATTGGGAGTCCAGGGCCATCACGATAGATAAAGCGGCCGGGGGCGGTCTTGTCCTATGGCGACGCTACATAGATGATGTTCTAATCATATGGGAAGGTCAGACAGAGGAACTGATATCTTTCATTAATAATATCAATAATAACGATTACAATTTACACTTTACATCAGCCATACACCCTACTTCCATTGATTTTTTGGACGTCACCCTTTATGTTGAAGAAGAACAATTAAAGAGCAAAACCTTCTTCAAAAGCACAGACTGCAATACAGCAATTAACAAGTCCAGCTCACATTACGGTCCGTGGCTTACTAATGTCCCTAGGGGCCAAATGATGCGTCTAAGACGCAATTGTACAGATATATCAACATTTGAGGAACAAAATCAGATAATTAAAAAAAGATACTATGAAAAGGGTTATGACCTAAATAAAATGAATCAGGATGAGGAACAAATAAAAAGTTTGGAAAGACAATCTTTATTGAGAAACCGAGATGTTTTTCAAGAAAAGAAAACTAACAACAGATTTGAATATGCTTTCATCACCAGATTTAATCCTCAGGCCAAAAAAATGGAAACAATTCTAAAAAGACATTGGCACATACTAAAGAAGGACGACATATTAGGAAAAGTGATTCCAGAAAAACCAATGGTGATATACAAAAAGGCAGAAAATCTAAAAAACCATTTGGCACCTAGTTTATTGCGCACAAAAAAAGTCAACACCCGTTTATTTGATTTAAAAGGTTTTTTTAGTTGTGGGAAATGCTCCACTTGTAAATTCCAAAAAAGATCCACACATGATTTTACTGGTACGTATACTAATAAAAAGTATGATATAAAAAAATTTATTCAATGTTCCACCACGTTTGTCATTTACCTTTTACAATGCGGTTGTGGTGCACAATATATAGGACGAACAACACGCAAACTACATACTAGACTGGCGGAACATTTTTATAATATCCGTACCAATAAAACGGAACATAGTGTTCCTAAACACTGCAACACTTGTCCGTCTTTTGCATGGGAGAATTTTTTGGCCTTTGGGATTGATAGAGCGGAAAAAAATTGGAGAGGAGGTAACAGATCGATACTACTAAATAAAAAGGAAGCACAGTGGATCTATAATTTGGGCACCCTTAAGCAAGGCCTAAATATGGATATAGATCTTACAGGATTAATTTAATTTTTTTCTACTTAATTTTTTTCTACTTTCTTTCTGTCTTTTTCTCTTTTTCTCCTTTTAGATACAAGATACTATTTTATTTATAATTATGTATTTTTGGTTTTTGGTTCTAATTCTTGTCTCTTAAGTTTCAGAGATGTCTTTTGGAGCAACAATTTTATATTTATATTTATATTTTTTTATTCTCCCAACTGGAGCATTAATAGCAACTAATAAATATTTGTATTGGAGTGCCCATATATATATACATATTGGATTTATAATAGATACATATGTTTTTTGGGAAAACAGTATTGTGATACATAGTTATTTGATATGGATGTCAAAAGGTGTCCCATGATTATTAGATACATTACATTTTTATTTTTATTTTATTTTAGTTTATTTTATTTTATGTAATTCATTCATTTTTACTCATTTATTTTTGGAGCTATCCATTTTTGAGTCAGATATTTTCCACACTAATAACAGCCGGATATCTTTTCATGATGGGACATTCTTATTGTAACTATGTAAATAGGTCTTTTCTTTTATGTTCCGTTTTTTCGCCTGTGCGTTCCAATATGGAACGCACGGAAGTGTTACATCGCTAAACCGGAACCGGAAGTGACGCCGGACGGAGGTAGTGCGTTCCAAACTGAAACGCACGCGACGGAGAATTTACACAGATGAAACACATTCCGGTATTCTGGCGGCATATTTAAACGGCGATCTGAGAACAGAGAAACAGAATCCCTGAGGAAGTCATCTAGACGAAACGCGTCGGATTACACTGTTTGGGGGACTCACTTTGTATGCTGTCATTACCACCTTGCGGAGTGGATTTTTATGCGTTTTTATTTGGACCCTGTTGTAAGTGCATTGTATAATAAATTTTGTCATATTTTATTTACACCTGCACTATTATTTGGTCTCTTTTACCTTATAAGGAAAAATAGAAGATTTTATCTCATATATTCTGAAGATTCTTTCTGACTGAGGATGATGGGCTTGATTATCACTACAATCTTGTGAGTTCCACATTATCATCCTGCGTGTCCTCTATGTTTATTATGTAATACACTATGTGCGATTTGTTTTTATAGATATCGCCTACTTCGTTACTGAAAGGTTGTATGCATATATATTTTTATATCTGCACCTTAGAAGTGTATCTCTGGTTTTGCATCCCTACTTCTCCATTTGTTATACTATTGTTTTTTGGTGTTGTAAGAGGGCACACTTTTTAGTAGGTTTGCTGTCTTTGTTTGTTTTTTAGTGGTTGGGGTATCTCTATTGCCTTATAATATTAACAGAGACAATGATACAATTGATATGAAAAATGTGAGTTCAAAAGACATTTCAAATAACAACATAATGTAGTTATGGTGCAAGGAGGCTATGGGTGCAGACCATTTATTTTTTGTATAAAATAGTTTTTAGCCAGTTCTATGCTGCGGATGTTGTAATAAGAACATTCACTTGCTGATAATCCTGCAAAATATTGTAACTGCATGTATACATTGCATTCTCACGCTGTGCAATGAGAAGTGGTGAGCATTGCTTTTAATAATCAAATTTGCCAAATTGCAGTTGACAGAGCCTGTCTCAGTTCTTTGGCACTGCAATGGTTAACATAAGCTCTGCATGTCATAATCTTTCCCTTAACCTCCTGTTTACTGCATCCCACTCCATGGGGTAAGGCTGGAAGGCTCAAGATTAAAGTTCTCTTCAAGGTATGCAGGCTTTTGTATGTCCCTGCCAGGTTGCAGAACTGTCTGTATAATGTCATTGGTTGGCTTGTAAACCCAACCAGACCCGATTAATTTACAGTCATTTCTCAACCCTGAAAGGTTTGCCTTTTACTATTGTATTAGTCTATACCAGGAATAGGCAACCATTGGCACTCCAGATGTTGTGGTCTACATCCCCCATAATGCTCTTACACCCATTATGCTGGCAAAGTATCATGGAAGGTGTAGTCCAAAACATCTGCAATGCCGAAGGTTGCCTATGCCTGGTCTATACTGTCACTGCCTAATATCTATCATAGGGAACGGGTGCAAGAGAAAGAGTTTGAAATGTTTGGTTGCTAGAGTCTTGGGAACCACCATATGGTCCTATTCGTATTACCACGGGCTTCACAGGCTAATCTTCCATGAGCAGACTGATCTCACACATACACTAAACTTTTCTACACACTGGCTGTCATTCCTATACTTTGATAACAGCCTTTTAATCTCACAAAAAATGCTATTCATATCAAATGCACACTATGTGCTTCAAAACATCGCCCTCACTCCCAAGGTGGGTACATAGGCGGATACCGACATAAATTAATAAATTAGTTGTGGCATATGAAACTGGACAAAACGTTTTCCCAACACTTGCCAAGGTCATTTTTATCACTTTTGTTTTCTTGTTATTGGATCTTGCGACAACATTCTTGGACTACTTTGTTAATATTTATCAACAACATAATTACTTCAGTGATATTCTAGCTCAGGGATAGGCAACCTTTGGCACTGCAGATGTTGTGGACTACATCCCCCATAATGCTCTTACACCCATAATGCTGGCAAAGCATCATGGGAGGTGTAGTCCAAAACATCTGGAGTGCCGAAGGTTGCCTATGCCTGTTCTAGCTGATGCTTCATACTTGCTTAACGGACATGAAGATGTTAACCATAACCTATAGTCTTTCAGATGACCTATCACAGGACGTAGAGTATCACTTGGAATTTTTTGTATTGTTATTTTGGTTTTGTGATACCTAGGAACTATCACTGTGATATAATTCATTCATATGTGTATTTAATATGTTTTTTTTTTTTTTATATCCCTTAGGCATTTATTTGGAGATAACCAGAAGTAAGATATTGTTCCAGTGGATGTCTGTTCCTTTTATTATTATGACAATCCTCCTGTTTACAGTTGATATTTTGGTGTCATTATAAATAACAATCATCCTACAGCCAGAAAGACAAGCGTGTATAACAAACTGTTATGATGAATCCATCAGCAACAGTGTAAATATATCAAGATGATGATAATTAGTATGGCAAAGTAACTAGACACTGAATGATACACCAGATGGAAGAGAACCTTCATTTGTTTCAGTCATAGGAAATCCAGACACATGACCCAATTTGATTTGAACTGGTCACCAAGCAACTCTAAATGAGTACACCCCCTCTAATGTTCGATAGGGTATAAATAGTCCAGCGTTCTTAGTCCTTATAATCTGATGTTATAAGCATGTAATTAAGTTATACAATAAATACATATTCTACTTTTACTACTTCTCTCTTCTTCTCTCCATTCTTACCTTCCATTGTTCTCCACTTCTGTTACACTATATCTTCATGTTATTATGTGGACTTAATATTTTAAGTTTTTGTTGGCAATGTTACTGTATATTCATGATTACTATATAAAATGGACACTGTTACTAATGTAACTTGAATGTATTTTAACCAATTTGAATTATTGAATTAATTAAATTAATTTGACCGCACGATTGTGTTTAATAATACAACACGGTCATTTTTAATTATTAACACCTTTCATTCAGTGGATTACAATATTTTAATAGGTAACGAATCTACAAAGTGTCTTAGTATACACTCAAATAACTGCGAAAAATAAGGTACAAACTTCTTTTTAGATAAGGTAGGGATCATCAGACCCAGCTATTGCAGCCCAATATAAATCAGATACCATGTAGACTTTCTGGTCCGTGTCTAATGTTGCACAAGATATGTTTCAGTCAATCCCACAATAATCATATCAAATAAAAACCAGGCAAGGGAACTTGGGTTTTGGCATGTTGGTAAATGGGGTATTTTTTGTTTACTTTTGCAGTACATATTTAGCACCTCTTATTGCTAAACTGGCTCCTTTCAATAACTCTACTTCTTTACATTTTAGAGATTTAATTTTAAAGACACATGTGACGAACCCTACTGCATAGACCTGTATTGCGGGTTCATCTGTTTCCATGAGATTCGTGGATTTCCTGTCCGTACGCTATTGGTTTTTCGTTTCCTAAAGTACCGAATAAAACTACCGAACATCGGCCACCCAGGAGAGGAGTGTGCGGCTCATTAACACCTTGACCACAAATTAGAACGCTGTGGTTAACCGCAAACACCTCTCCATTCCATTTCATACGGGTGGTCGTCGTTCGTATGCCGACCACGAGGCGGCGGCCATTTTGGACACGAGGCGAATCAGCGGTGTTCGGTGCAAAACCCATGGATCTAAAAACGGACTCTTTATCTACCGAACACCGCTGGAGACGGCCGTCCCTCCTTCTATTCCCTTGGAGGCATACGAACCCTGTTCCGTTCGGGGGTTTTCTTCATCCGTATGGACTTACCCAGATAGCCGGCCCATGGAGTCATTCGTACACCGAAAGACTTATGAGAGACTTTGACTCCATGGCGATTGGACTGTGTACTTCGGATCTGAGCGCTATTCGGCAGGAATATGCCTTCAGATTCAGGCTATCTGGGGATACGTTGGACGAACACTATATCTTCGGTATTTCGGATTTTATGTATTTTATTGCATTTTGTATGTTTGTGTTTAAAATGGCGATGGTTCCTATCCTCGGAGTTAATTGGATTTCTCCCTAATTATCTCCGGGATAGGAAGAAATGTCTTATGGGTAAAATGGGGAGGGCTTGTGTTATGGCCACTGCGATTGGCTACTGTTAAATATATTTTACAGTCTTCCACCAGGTCCCCTAGGGGAGTGTCTACCTGGTGGAGACCTGCATAAATACTGGGCAGGTAGCCCCCATTAAACACATTCTGCTTGACCTTCAAAACGGAGCTTTGTCTCGTTTGTGGAGGGATTGACTATTGGGACAGCGTTTTCGTTTATTTCTAGCTGTGGAAGGATTTCGGATGGATTGCTGATCGGGAGTTACCGCATTCGTATGCTCCGGTCGGGAGTCTTATGATCGGTAATGCTGGAACTGCATTTCTGGAGAAAGGGGATTATCGGCTAAACGGCGGCTTCACTCCCCAGGCGGCGAGTGTCGTAACAACTGGTGGCAAGCGACGGGATGAATCCCACCGCCCTGAAGGCCAGCTACACACCCCGGATTGGAAATGCAATATGAGGAGTTAAGGCGTGCTACCCTTAAAGACATTTTGGAGCGCAGAGGACGATCAGCGAGCAATCTCAAGAAAAGAGAGATTATTGCTATATTGGTGGAGATGGATACAGCACAGGGAAGGGAGATAGCTAATGTGCCTGGCCTACTGGATCTAACACCCGAGGAAATAGCGTTTAACCGGGCAGTTCAGATCAGGCTGGCACACTTTGGCCCCAACCCTGCAGCGGATATTGTGGTTCAAGTACAAGCCGCAGTAACAGCACAACAGGCGCTCCAGAGAAGCGGAGCTGCAGCAGCAGAGGTACCCCATAATAACAATGGGAAGAAAAAGGTACCATTTGCTGCTTTTAAAAACTTTATTGAGACGGAAGGAGAGATAGACGGGTTCCTGGCGGACTTTGAACGACAGTGTGCTTTACACCAGGTACCCGCAGAAGAATGGGTTCCTATCCTCTCTGGGAAACTATCCGGCCGGGCTAGTGAAGCTTTTCGGGCCATCCCAGAGGAGGAACTCACTAGCTACCGGACAGTAAAAGATGCTCTTTTGACCCGGTACGCTGTTACCCCTGAGGCGTACCGGAGGCGATTCCGGGACAATAATAAACAGGCTGGTGATTCCTATGTGGAATGGGCATGCCGGGTACACCGCACGGCAGCCCACTGGATGACAGGATGTCGAGCGGTAACTGGGGAAGAGGTGCTGCAAGTGTTCCTGCTAGAACACTGCTTTGACAAATTACCTGCAGGAGTTCGAGAGTGGGTCAGGGACCGCAAACCCGCTAGGAAATAGCGTTTAACCGGGCAGTTCAGATCAGGCTGGCACACTTTGGCCCCAACCCTGCAGCGGATATTGTGGTTCAAGTACAAGCCGCAGTAACAGCACAACAGGCGCTCCAGAGAAGCGGAGCTGCAGCAGCAGAGGTACCCCATAATAACAATGGGAAGAAAAAGGTACCATTTGCTGCTTTTAAAAACTTTATTGAGACGGAAGGAGAGATAGACGGGTTCCTGGCGGACTTTGAACGACAGTGTGCTTTACACCAGGTACCCGCAGAAGAATGGGTTCCTATCCTCTCTGGGAAACTATCCGGCCGGGCTAGTGAAGCTTTTCGGGCCATCCCAGAGGAGGAACTCACTAGCTACCGGACAGTAAAAGATGCTCTTTTGACCCGGTACGCTGTTACCCCTGAGGCGTACCGGAGGCGATTCCGGGACAATAATAAACAGGCTGGTGATTCCTATGTGGAATGGGCATGCCGGGTACACCGCATGGCAGCCCACTGGATGACAGGATGTCGAGCGGTAACTGGGGAAGAGGTGCTGCAAGTGTTCCTGCTAGAACACTGCTTTGACAAATTACCTGCAGGAGTTCGAGAGTGGGTCAGGGACCGCAAACCCGCTACCTTCCACGAAGCTGCTCGTCTGGCTGACGAATACACTGATGCCCGTAAGCTCGATCAGACAGCAGCCAAGGTCCCTGCCCGAGTGGAATACAAACCGGCAGCACCTCCAACCACCAACCTATATCACCCCCCAGCACAACGTACCCCCGCTATACCGCCAGCAACCAACCATGGGCAGTCAGCCCGATTCAACAAACGGGGTTACTCCAACCAGATCCAGTGCTTTGGGTGCAAACAGATGGGACATAAAAAACAGGAATGCCCTTTAAACCACGCCAACCAAGCGCCATCCTGGAGAAACCCAGCCGGCGGAGCCCAGCAACCACCTCAGCCTTCTGCTCACTGCCTGGAGCAGGAGGAATTTTGGGGTTTCCTGCACGAAGCAGACCCAGTTCACGCAGCTCAGCAGGACAAC
Source organism: Pelobates fuscus (assembly GCF_036172605.1). Taxonomy (NCBI): domain Eukaryota; kingdom Metazoa; phylum Chordata; class Amphibia; order Anura; family Pelobatidae; genus Pelobates; species Pelobates fuscus. The sequence goes on along the minus strand of NC_086318.1, from coordinate 103,943,412 downwards.
CGCCAACACCACAGACAGACCGTTAAGTTGAACGGGAAAGAGGTCACTGGTCTAAGAGACACCGGGGCTACGATGACCTTGCTCCAAAAGAACCTGGTTTCGGAACACCAACACACCGGGAACACTGTGGCAGTAAGGGTGGCAGGAGGCGCCGTGTTCCGTCTGCCTGTTGCCCGAGTTCATTTGGACTGGGGAGCGGGAGCTGGACATGTGAATGTGGGGGTTATGAAGGACTTGCCTGCCGATGTTTTGCTGGGAAATGATTTGGCCCCTTTGATTTCCGCCTATGCTACTATGGGACCTGGCGAAGCCAACCCAGTGACTACCCGTGCTCAGACCCGTGCTGCTGGAACCGGCCCACCTGCTGCTGAGACCCAGGTAAGGACCGATTCCCCGACTGACACCCCAGGGCCGACGTTAGCTAGTTGGGATTCCCCGGAGGAGTTCGGGAGGGAAACCCAGACAGACCCATCTCTCCAGAGGTATAGAGGCAGAGCAGACACTGGAGAGGAGGGAGCAGAGGGGGAGCGGTATGAGTGGGTAGGGGACAGGTTATATCGGATCCCTAAGCCATCCCAGAAAAGTGTTGCCCCTCCGCCGAATCGACAGCTGGTAGTACCCGCGAAGTACCGGCGAGAGATTCTGCGGATAGGGCATGATGTCCCGCTAGCCGGACATCTAGGGTCCCGCCGCACAGGCCATAGGATTATGCAGAATTTCTTTTGCCCAGGAATTAACCAGGCTGTGCGGATATATTGTAGCACGTGTGACACTTGTCAACGGGTAGGGAAGCGGGGGGACCACCCAAAAGGTAGGCTTATGTCGATGCCTATTATTGGGGAGCCCTTTGCCCGCATAGCCGTTGATATTGTGGGTCCACTGGCCAGGGCTAGTCCATCTGGTAAGAGATACATTCTCACCGTGGTGGACTACGCCACTCGCTATCCAGAGGCAGTGGCGCTGTCTAACATAGAGGCAGAGACAGTTGCTGATGCCCTGGTTAGGATTTTTACCAGGGTCGGGTTCCCTCAAGAGATTCTCTCTGACCAGGGAACCCAATTTACCGCTGTGCTCACCCAGCAGCTGTGGAGGGTATGCGGCATTAAACCGATACTTAGTTCCCCATACCATCCACAGACTAACGGTCTCTGCGAGCGATTTAATGGCACCCTCAAACAGATGCTGAGGACCTTTTCTGACACTTGCCGAGACTGGGAGCGATTCCTGCCTCATCTGTTGTTTGCCTACAGAGAGGTGCCCCAGGAATCTACTGGGTTCTCCCCCTTTGAGCTGCTTTATGGGAGAAGGGTCCGCGGACCTCTAGATCTCATTAGAGGCCACTGGGAGGGGGAGACAGAGCAGGAAGGTACCCCCATAGTACCGTATGTTCTGGAACTTCGGGACCGCATGGAGAAACTGTCTCTGATGGCAAGGGAGAATCTCCGGGTGGCCCAGGGGAGACAGAAGGAATGGTATGATCGGGGTGCCCGACAGCGAGTATTCCAGGTTGGGCAGAAGGTACTAGTGCTCAAACCTGTGAAGGCGAACAAGATGCAGGCATCTTGGCAGGGCCCGTATAAAGTATTAGCCCAGGTGTGCGATACTACGTACCTTATAGCCAGCTGTTCAGATGACAGGATCCAGCGATCCTTTCATGTGAACATGCTAAAGGAATATCAGGAACGACCGGAGGATATAGCCGCAGTGTGTGCCCCCGCTGCAGACGATACCGAAAGCTTACCCCTACCCGACCTATTAGCCAGAGGTGCCCAGACGGATCTGACTGAGCTCGTACAGCTAGGGGACAGGTTAAGCCCCACGGAGAAGGAACAGGCGAAACAGCTTCTGTGGGAGAAGCAGGCGACGTTCTCCCAAGAACCCGGCTACACTACCCTAGCTGTACATAAGGTAGAGACCCCTGGACAGAACCCCTTACGACAGCCCCCTTACCGTATCCCTGAAGCAGTCCGAGAAGGAATGCGGAAGGAGATAGAGGAGATGACCCAGCTTGGGGTCATCGAGCACTCCGATAGCCCTTGGGCCTCCCCTGTAGTCCTGGTGCCTAAGAAAGATGGGACCACCCGGTTCTGTGTGGACTACAG